>NC_081543.1:1133084-1133235 GCF_901000735.1 Corylus avellana
CCGCTTAGGCAGTAGCTATGGCTCAAACCGGACATTCCATGGCGAGGGGGGGCCCCTATGGTCACGCCCAGAGGGGGAAATCTACACTGGTCGCCCCTCTCCCCCTCTTTTTAATTAGAAAAAAAAAAAAAAAAAAAAAAAAAAAAAAAGA
>NC_081543.1:1133255-1156930 GCF_901000735.1 Corylus avellana
AAAAAAAAAGAAGCCCTAGGCATGATGATTACATGTGATGAGAAAAAAAGTACGTACTGATGCTTGGAACCCTGCATCTCCGTACAACTAGCTAGTTCTTTATATACGTACTATCAGCATTTGGTTTTTGGTAGAATTGAAACTCAATTTAATTACTAATTTGGTATTATGTTTTTGCCCCTTTTTATTTGTTTATTTATTTTTCTAATCAAATGCGGATGTTTTTGCCCCATTGATTGAGATATGTTGTAAACTAAGTGTTCGTGACATATATACCTGAGTGGTTCTGTGACGTTAGACTTGATTTATCAAGTAATGTCGGGCTCAGCAATATATTTCTTGTCTTTCTTGGATTGCTTTTGGAGAAAAAGAGACTTTTTTTCACCGACTTGAAGACTTTTTTCTCACCGACCTCACTCCCTTAAATATGATTTAATTATTTTGTCCACAAAACTTCCAATTGGTGTTTAAAAGCTAATAGACACGTATCACGGTTGGCTTCATTGATTTGTTGATTGAGATGTACGGACGTGATTAGAGCCGCAACTATTGACCCAATTAAGGTTAATTTGCCACGCGTCATTCAAACGATTGATCTACTCATCTGGCTGCTTGCTATACTCATCTTGTATTTAATGAACAATTTTATAATATATAATCAGAGGCATCTTTATGCTACTCATTCATGGTTGCAGTGCAAAATGTTCCCTATCTTCAAGCATTGAAATTTTTAAGATCTTTCTTTTCTACTTTGATATGGACAAAGAATCTTCTTCTTCCATCAATATTATTTTCATTACAAATATTTAAAGTTTATGTTTCTAACGGTCCATATAATATTAATATTGACGTACGTTTTTTAAAAAAATTTAAATAATGTAGCATTATATAAACCGTCAATTACAATATATAACTTTAAATCCAATTTCATTTTGTAGTCTCCATGTATCCCAAACTCAATCATTATTGGAGAGGATGGTTAGGTTTTGGTGAGGCGTAAGGAGAAGGATTCTTGGATAGCATGGATGAATTGGAAGAAAATAGGCATGGCAAAAGAATGGGATGGATTGGGGTTTAGGGACCTTGAAATGGTCAGTCTTGCTCTCCTAGCTAAGCAAGGGTGGAAGTTACTACGAAGACCCAATTCTTTGGCGGCAACCATTATAAAGGAAAAATACTATCCGCAAGGAACTTTTTTGGAAGCCAATTTAGGCCAAAGACCCTCGTATGTGTGGAGAAGTCTCAGGACCGCTAAGCCTCATTTAAAGGAGGGCCTAGGATGGAGAGTGGGGGATGACCTCTCAATCCGTATTGGGGAGGATAGGTGGATCCCAAAGACCTTGATTCACGAAATTCAATCCCCAGTCAGAGTGCTTAACAGAGAGGCGAGGGTGAGTGAGCTTATAGATTTTGATACAAACTGGTGGAACACAGAGCTGGTACACAATGTCTTTAATGCTGATGAAGCAAAGGAAATTTGTGGCATGATTGTATGTCCAAGGAGCAGAGCTGACAAAATGGTATGGGCGGGCACAAAGGATGGGGAGTTTACGGTTTACAGTGCTTACCATATGGCCAATGAGGGAAGTATAAGGGATGAAGGAAGCTGCTCAAATACACAACAACTGCGAATGCTTTGGAAAGGAATATGGAGCATTAAAGGGGCAAGAGTGGTGAAGACGTTCATGTGGCAAGCCTGCAAAGACATCCTGCCGACGAAGGAAAGACTCTTCAAGAAACACATCACCCCAGATCCTCTATGCCCCATATGCAGGCAGGAAACAGAAACATTGGGGCACATTCTGTGGAGCTGCCAATTAGCAAAAGACGTATGGATTGAGTGCTCCCCTCAAATCCATAAGTGCACCAGTGACGAGGTGGAGTTCATTCTAGTGGTTGAGAAGTTACTGGCAAGGCTGGACGAAGATCAAATGCATCTTGTGGCTACAGTTGCGACACAGATATGGTTGAGGAGGAATGCAGTGATTTCAGGGGTGACTTTCTTGACCCGTCCCCCTTAATGCGCATGGCAAAAGCCCAAGTGGACGCCTGTTCGGAAGATGAACAATGCCAAAGCAGAAGGGAAGTGGCACCCAAAGGACCTGTCAATGTTGGCTGGCTGAAACCTCCTTGGGGGACAGTGAAAGTCATTTGGGACGCTACAGTGGATAGTTGGCGGGACAAGATGGGGATAGGGGTTATCATTCGAGATCATGCAGGAGAAACAGTTGCCATGATGTGTGCCAACAAGGGATATGTTACAGACCCTACACTGGCGGAAGCTCTAAGTGTGTGGCAAGCAGCAGATCTTGTAAGGCAACTGGATATGCATAGAGTCACTCTTGATGGGGACGCTCTATCAATTGTCCAAGCCATGCAAAAGGAAGGAGAATGCTGGAGTGCTTTCGGCCAGGTGGTAAATGACGCGAAAGAGATGATGAATAGATGTCAGAGTTGGGGAGTGCAACATGTCAATAGATCTGCCAACGAAAGTGCCCACCGCTTAGCAAAGATAGCGCTCATGATGGATGAGAACAGACTCTGGAGAGGACATTTCCCTTCTTGTATCCAGGATTATGTTTGTACAAAACCTTAAGTTTTCTTTTGAATGAATGATGAGTACCAATTAAAAAAAAAAAAAAAAAATCTATAATGATGTTCTTAGGCTCTTAGCGCTGGGCGCAATAAGAGATTTGGCCCAAGGCCAAAATGAAGGGAGAGGAGATTGACGGTCAGGATTTTGCGATTTGGGCCGGATCTCTTTTTGTAGTGGGCTTTGGGTTCATTACTATTATCGGCTTATCGCTGTTTTCTGTTGCCATTGTGTTGTTGTTTGGGGGTTCTCCTTCCATGTATTGTTTGTGTCGTTTTTCTTTATTTAATATTTTATCTTTGCCTAGGAGAAAAATATAATATTTTTTTAGATAATTCTATAATCTACCATCTCTGAAAGATCTTTAATTTTCTTTAATTTATTAATATTTAAATTATATACTAAGATAAAAAAAATATTATTTATTTCTTAAAAATTATAAAAATAACATTTTATAAACAACCCTAACTTATCTGGGATTGAGGTCCCCACAAAGGTATTGTAAGGGCCGCTAATTTTTAAAATTGTGACCACTTCTTGAAAATGAACGGTCATAATTTTGACATGTCATCCATTTTGATAAAAAATAATAATAATAGAAAATGATTCTTTAGGCCATTCATGCACTCAAAGATGTGGCTGCACCATTATTAAAAAGTCTTAAGGGGAGTCAATATCTCCTAGAGTCTTGAGGGGTGCTCGATTGCCACTTACCTAGGGAGGGGCAACCTTAAAGAGTAGGAGATTGATCAACTTTCGGTGAGGGGATGCTGCCCTTGGAATATGATCGAGGGGCAGTCTGCCACCCCTCATCCTCTATATATATATTATTGCCTTTTTCTTTTTCTTTTTTTTTTTAAAAAAAATAAAATAAAAGTTGTGCGTAAAAGTATAATTTTACAACAAACTGAGTCATCTGCCTTACTATATACTAATCGGTCATTGGTTGCGGCATGAATCTAACGATTTATATCAAACAACCAACCAAAATGATCATTTTGAACATGTAACGTAGTGTTGGGCTAGAGATTTAAAAAGATCAAGAAGATACTTTGAATCTTTGATACTTTAGGGACTAGATTGCAAAAATTACAAACTTCAGAGCCAATAAGTAATTTTTTCTTTCATATTTTACTTCTTTGTTAGTAATTTATTTATTTCCTTTCGACCTAGCTAACAAAATTTTTATCCCAACGTACAATTCTAACTCGTATATTGAAATATCCATTGAGAAATCAGATCAAAAAGATATATATAGAACGTACATTAGGGCACACCATATATAGGGGAGTCCCCCAACAAACCCGCACACTCAGAGCTAGAGGGAGAACAAGACAACAATAATTAATTGAAGCAACAAACAAGCCATGCAAGGCCAAGAACACAAACGGAAAACTGACAACCTGAAAATACAGCAACACATTACAGTTGCAAAAATATTAAAACATTGGAAAATAAACCAAACCATTAGGGTCTGGTCTTTGTCAAATCTAAACTAAGCTTGCCAAAATTAGCTCATCATCAATCATGAAGAAATTAACTTGCCCTTGTTCCACTGTTGCACGTGTACTTATAAAATTTGATATTCTGTCCTTCCTTTCACGAACAAATCGTCTCCACCCTCCCATGAGAATTGAGATGTCATCTTTCACCAGTGGTGTTTTTCAAATCCATCTTCCAGGAAGTCATAGAAGAGAAGTTGGGTTGGAGTCGATCCGTTGATGGGGACAGACTTTGGAAACATCCGACGGCGGTAAATAGAATTTTTTTCTAAATCATTCCGTGATAACTCCTTCTCGATTGAACAGCAGTTCACTCTGAAAATTGCTATGCACGTAGAATATTCCATAGATGCATCTCCTGGTATTGCAGCCATAATTTGGTCGACCGATCGATCTCACTTCCTTCCCAACCTCCAATTATTATATCGGAGGATAAAGAACGAAGTGAACTTAACGAATTTTTCATCTTTGTACCAAATAAGAAGTCAAACAACAAATCGAAAAGTGAACTTCAAAAATTAAGAAAACTGCAAAGAATGAGACCGTAAATTAATGTTTTAATTTAGTACTAGGAATCTTTTGTTGTAATAGAAATGTCATGAACGAAAAAAATTAATTCATTCTTTAAAGGAATCAATTATAAATTTAAACAAAAATTGAATGTTGCAAAAAGTCAAACTTAACAATTTAAATTATATATCAAGATGAACAAAATTTTCCTTTAAATTGGGTCGGATGAAGTTCCTTCAACTTAATCTATAGAACTTACATGTGTCTAAAATGCTTACAATGTTTACATGCATTCTAACACAGTCGAGAGGAAAACTTTGTCCTATCAAAATATCCATGATCAAAAAATCAAATTATATAAAACATTAAAGAAAAATAGAAAAAATCTTACTGATAAACAGAAAGTAGGGGTGCAAAGGCGGGCGGTTTCTAACCGCTAACCGTTATAACCGCTTAACCGCTAACCGCCTAACCGTTATAACCGCCTAGCGGTTAGCGGTTATTGGGTTTACTAACCGTAACCGCTAACCGTTTTTTTATAATTATAATTATAAAAATATTTATACATATAACATAATCACTTGATCATTAAATCACAATTTTTTTAAAAAATAATTAAATCACAATTTGAGTATTAATATATTATCACTATAATTTATATGATTATATCACATGATCAATTGATCATTAAATCATTTGATTATATAATAATAAATTATACATATATAATATGACATAACTCATAAGTATACCAATTCATACTAATACAACAATTAAATATCTAGAGACTTATTTCCAATGTATGTTATAAACTTATAAGTCTATATATGTTATAAGTCTATATAAGTCTATATATGCATATGAATAATATAAATGTATAATATCAATACTTAATCATATGATTCAATGAAAATTCAAATATTTTATTCAAGACTTCAAGTGAATCATATTATTAATGTACAATGATGATATGATTCGTATAATATCAAATTAAGTAATTGACATTGGATTAAACAATGACCAATGTGTTACTTATAAACACAATTTAAGTATTAATGTATTATCATTATAATTTTAGTAATTTATATATTATCACTATAATTGATATGATTATATCACATGATGACTTGATCATTAAATCATATGATTATATAACAATAAATAATACATATATAATATGACATAACTCATAAGTCATAAGTCTACAAGTTAATCATATGATTCATGTACAATGATAATCACAATTGATTCAATTGAATTAAACAATATATTACTTATAACTACAAATCTACAATTTAATTAAAGCATTATTAGATACTTTAGGAATTTAGGATTTAGGAGTTTGAACATTACCATTTACCATTAGATATTAAGTTCAATTCAAAGAAAAAAGATTATAAGTAAATATGATAAGAATTTAAATAATTAATCATATGAATCATATCATATAATTTAATGAGACTATATGATTATATAATATCAAATTAAGTAATTGACATTAGATTCAACAATGTGTTACTTATAATCACAATTGAAGTATTAATGTATTTTTTGAACATTTTTTAGAAAAAGAAATTTAACAATTTTTTTTTTAAAAAAAAAAATTAACCATTTTTTGAACAATTTTGAATTTTTTGAACCATTTGTAACAATTTTTTAAAAATTGTTACAAATTAACCATTGATGAAGTTTTAATGTTTTATTTGTATCATTTAATGTTTTATTTGAACTTATTTTATATACTTTGTGTTGAACTTTTTTTATATATTTTTTTATATGTTGTGACAGTTGTCTGAATTCTGAACTTTTTTTTGTATGTTGTGTTGAATTTTTTTTTTTTTTTTAAAAAAAAAAGTTAACCGGTTATGATTTAATATTTAAGGAAATTTTTTTAAAGTACAAGTAAATGTAAATTTTGGGTCAAATATTTTTGATTTTTCAATATGGGCTCTTTTTATAGCAATTGGGCCCAAGAAGATATTAAAAATACAAGAAAAAAAATGAGGGTAAAAAAAAGCCCAAAAAAAAACCCAATTTAAAAAAACCAGTTAGCGGGTGGTTATCTATTTCGTTAACCGCTAACCGCTAACCGCTAGGCGGTTAGCGGTTGCGGTTAGTGAAATCTACTAACTGCTAAGATGGTTACGGTTAACGGTTATTGCCACTAACCGCTAACCATAACCGCTTTTGCACCCCTAACAGAAAGCTTCTTTAGACGTACAATTTCCACCAACTTGTACGTCTAAAGAAGACAAGACACGTGAGGTTGTTGTGAATATGTTTTCATTGCTTAATAATTTAAAGTGTGTACAATATAAACAGCCATTACAAAATAAAATGTATGAAATATTTAAAATAATGTTTGAAATATAAATGCAAATTCAAAAAATATGATCTACAACAATAATATTTAAACCAACACAAATCTTCACTATGTTCGTTGGTTGAATGTTGATGATAGTGTTGCAGATCGATGAGATGAGTCTGGAGAGTTGTTCTTCAATATTGTCAAAAACAAATGAGCATGTGAAGTCCAAACAATCAAATTTATATTTAATTGGCACATTGAATTTTCTGGTGGCTTCAGACTGTGGAAGAGAAGACTATTGTTGGCATTCTCTGCTTTACTGTGTTCATTGAAGTGACTTATTAAAAAAGAAAAAGTCGGTGGATGTGACACTTGCCATTCTACTTTGTTTTTTTTTTAAAAAAAAAGACATAAGAAAGAAAAAATAAAAGTTATTTAAGGTTGGTTTGGCTTTGGACAGTTATTATTTGGTGGACATGAACTGTACAAAAATTAATTGATTAATGTAAGAAAAAAATATTTTGTAGTGATTTTATTCAGTAAATAATAATAAAAAAAAAAGACATAAGAAAGAAAAAATAAAAGTTATTTAAGGTTGGTTTGGCTTTGGACAGTTATTGTTTGGTGGACATGAACTGTACAAAAATTAATTGATTAATGTAAGAAAAAAATATTTTGTAGTGATTTTATTCAGTAAATAATAATAAAAAATAATAAATGTGATGTAAAGAGTAAAAATGTTTGAAGTTAAATTTTTTGGATGAAAATAATAAGAGGCTCTTGCCAAACCGTGCCTTTTCTCATATTTCTTTATGCTCATCTTCTAAAAATTATTTATCAGATAATTTAGATTTGTAGGACCTACACGTGAAGATGTCTTTACGTGTAAGTCCAACATGCAATTTTTTTTTTGTTATTTAAAAAATGAGAATGAAAAAAAGACAAAAGAATAATATATATATATATATATATATATATATATATATATTTGTTTTTAAAGGTTATGGTATCTGTCTTTATGTAAATTGTACCATCAGGTGTGGTTGTGGTACCATGCTCATCATTAGTAAACCAACCAACAAAAAAGTTCGTTGGCAAAAGTTAATAAAAAAAAGTACGAAGTCCATACCACAAATAGAAACAAGCAACGAGTCAAAGTTTACACACATGTAATGGTACATTGCATCGTGTCCCTTGCAATGGATCTCGTGGGTTGGTCCGAATTAAGCTTGTTTTTTAAAAGTCGAAAAGGACCAAAACATATGGGTCCCATGTTAAAATAACACTATCTATTATCTAGTCCATCACTCTATGTAGATTTAATAACACATCTTATTAATTACTTTCCAAAAAAAAAAAATGGTGTTGAAGATTATGTGTACGTCATTTAATAATTGAAGATTAAATATGTTCTAAAATTCATTACTCTATTGCTTTAAACAATTTTGACTTCTAATGGCCTACCACACTCTAATTGACACTGAATATAGTTAATGCTTAAGTGATAATGGCACTCTTTGCATTAAATTATAGCTAGAAATTTAAGTGATAGCACTTTTTGTAACTGTTCTTGGACCTCTGGATTGACACTTAGCCAGTCAGAATTTTTTTTTTTTCAACTTCATCACCTCATCTTGCTCCAAAGATTCTAACACAGAAAAGTACCTTGAAATTGATATATACTTGACTTATGATATTGTCCGAGGATCTTCCTTAGAAGTCACTGTAATGATATGTTTTTCTGTTTGTTTTTTTTCTTTTTTACACAAACAAAAAAATTGTGTTGCTCAAAAAAAAAAAAAAGTCCACAAAATTTGTTGCGCGCAGCTGCTTCAAGTCCATCGCATCTATGCTATTAGAAAGGCAATGATCATGTTTTGTAATGATTATGGCTTTGATGAGGTGAAGTGGCGGCTGGCCAATGGAGTAAGGAGGAGAGTTTCACATCTTTTGTAATTTAAATATCAAAATTAAAATATAACTATTTCAATTTTGTGACACGATGAAAGCAAATTCTACTAGACTTATTAGCACTAGAAAAATAAAAGACAAGAAGTAAATTCACTCATGTTTGGGTGTTTGTCAAATCTACTCCAAAATGCTCAACACTTGTAGTTTACTTGTTTTATATAAATTCAACTTTGAATGTTTTTTTCGCAGGTTGTCCTCGTTGATTCTTGTATTTATAAATGATGACTTCGTTAACTTTATAATTAGCAAGCAATTCCCTCCACTGTCCCTTCAAATAATCTTTGCCAAGAACAAATTCCTTTTTTCCGCCTTTATATTCCAACGTAATGTTCTCATCTTTTGTATAGCCAAAAAAAGTGGTAGCAGTATCTTTTGGTATTGACACTTTACATGATCCCTCTTTTATAGGCTGTCGCAACTTAATAACAATATTGCTTCCTCCGGATGTTCCAGCCTGACCTTGAGAACTCATATTTGAGCTTAATTAACTGCTCTTCTTCTTCTGATCGTCTCTAACGTTTAGTGTTTTGCACTCTAATCTTTAGTCGAATGTTTTGCATACCCTTAATGAAAAACATTAGCTCTATTTATAGAGTTCAAGGTCCACTTACCCCAACTAATCATTTGGCTTTCTTTAGATTTCGTGGGGTCATTTGAATCTTCTAAAGTCAAAAGAATGTATTGGCCACCACAGTATCGTTTTACTGTACATCAAAAAGACAAAAACAAGAAAAAGAGTAATTGCGTTTAATGGTTGTCACTTTTGTTACCTTTAATGGGGTCTAATTGGTAAGTGTACGTGTCAATACCTTTTAACTCAAGTCAAAAATATTTATGTTAAGAAAAAAAGGTCACAAATATTTTTAGATGACCTTTTTTCTTTTTTTCTTTTTTTTGGCTGAATATTTTCAGCGACTTTTAAGCTGACAATTGTGATTTGTGCATAATATATATATAGTTCCGATCTTATTTTCTTTTAGTTCACTTGCCCTTCACACTTTTGTTTGCCTTTTGTCTAAATCAAGTGTCTCATTCGTCAAAATAAGGATGCAGATAGTTAGGTAATGATTGTTTGAATCTTTTTTGACACAAACAAGCAAAAGTCCGTTGCATCTGTTGCTGCCCTTGCATCTAACTTATATGTACAACTGTTGTGTTAAGTCATAACTTTCCAAATGGATGAGACAGTTGTTGTTATCCTTTGATTTATTGGGTAATGATTGTTTGAATCTTTTTTTGACACAAACAAGCAAAAGTCCGTTGCATCTGTTGCTGCCCTTGTAGCTAACTTACATGTACAACTGTTGCGTTAAGTCATAACTTTCCAAATGTATGAGACAGTTGTCGTTATCCTTTTATTTATTGTTGATCCATTGAGAAGAGGTAACTTCTGGTGGACGCTCATCAATCTTTATTTTATTTTATTTATTTTTAATGTTAGATGAGTATCGGCGTCCACTTCTGATGGATACTATTGCTCTTCAATTCTCTCTCTCTCTCTCTCTCTTTTTTTTTTTGTGTTTAACGTTAGAGGAGTATCAATGTCCACCAAAATTGCTCTTCAATTTTTATTTTTAATGTTAGACAAGTATCAGCGTCCACCAAAGTGAACACTAATGAACTAGCATTAGCATCCACTTCTAGTGGACACTATTGCTCTTCAATTTTTTTTAATGTTAGATGAGAATCAGCGTCCACCAAAGTAGACACTAGTGAACTAGTATCTTCGTTCACTTTCATTTTTTTTTTTTTTTTGAATGTTAGATGAGTATCAGCATCCACTGAAGTGGACGCTGATGAACTAGTATCAACGTCCACTTCTGGCGGACCCTATTGCTCTTCACCTTTTATTTTTATTTTTAATCTTAGATGAGTATCAACGTCCACCAAAGTGGACGCTGATGAACTAGTATCAGCGTCCACATCTGGTGGACGCTATTGCTCTTCAATATTTATTTATTTTTATTATGTTAGATGAGTATCAGCGTCCACCAAAGTGGACTGTGATGACCTAGCATCAAGGTGGATGCGATTGCTCTTCAATTTTTATTTATTTATTTTAGTCATCAACCTCCACTTTCGGGTGGACGCTATTATTCTTCAATTTTTCATTTTTTTTTATTTTTATTTTTATTATGTTAGATGAGTGTTAGCGTCCACTTTTAGTGGACGCTTATATGAGATGTCAACAGCGTCCACTCTAGTTGTGATTTTGTATTTCCTACCAGTACATTAGCTTCGACATATTAGCGTGCACTGTACAATGGACACTAATACTAAGCATTATGGTCGACTATTAGCGTCCACTCTAATGAACACCTATCTGCGTCCATTTTTTAAAAAAAATGGATGCAGATAAGGTGCTCATTAGCGCACACTTTGCAGTGGACGCTAATGAGCATCTATCTGCATCCACTTAAAAAAAAAAAAAGATATAGATAAGGTGCTCATTAGCGTCCACTTTTGCAGTGGACGCTAATACGGTCCCCTAATGATTCAATTTCTTGTAGTGATTCTTGTATAAATTAACTTTATATCTAATATTTTTTAAGATAATTATATAATCTACCATCTCTGAAAGATCTTTAATTTATTAATATCTAATTAAATTATATACTAAGATTAACAAAAAAAAAAAAAGTTTATTTATTTCTTAAAAATTATAAAAACAACCCTTATCTTATTTGGGATTGAGGTCCCCTTGCAATACATATGAATTGCAAAGGTATTGTAAGGGCCACTAATTTTTAAAATTGTGACCGTTTATTTAAAATAAATGGTCATAATTAATTTTGACATGTCATCCATTTTGAAAGAAAGAAAAAAAATGATTCTTTAGGTCATTCATGCTCCCAAAGATGGTGGCCAGCGCTGCAGCATTATTAAAAAGTCTTAAGGGTGTCCGACAACTGCTAAAGTCTTGAGTGGTGGTCGATTGTCACTTACGTAGAGAGGGGCAACCTTAAAGAGTAGGAGATTGATCGACTTTCTGTGAGGGGATGCTACCCTTGGAATATGATGGAGGGGCAGTGTGCCACCCCTCATCCTCTATATATATATTATTGTTTTTGGTTTTTTTCTTTCAAAAAAGAAAAGTTGTGTGTAAAAGTGTAATTTTACAATAAACTGAGTCATCAGCCTTACTATATACTAATTGGTAATTGGTTGTGACATGAATCTAACGATTTATATCAAACAACCAACCAAAATGATCATTTTGAACATGTAACATAGTTTTGGGCTAGAGATTTAAAAAGATCAAGAAGATAATTTGATACTTTAGGGACTAGATTGCAAAAACTGCAGACTTCAGAGCCTAAATAAGTAATTTTTTCTTTCAAATTTCACTTCTTTGTTAGTAATTTATTTGCTGCCTTTCGACCTAGCTAACAAAATTTTTATCTCAACGCACAATTCTAACTCGTATATTGAAATATTCATTGAGAAATCAGATCAAAAAGATATAGAACGTACATTAGGGCACACCATATATAGGGGAGTCCCCCAACAAACCCTCACACTCAGAGCCAGAGGGAGAACAAGATAACGATAATTAATTAAAGCAACGAACAAGCCATGCAAGGCCAAGAACACAAACGGAAAACTGACAACCTGAAAATACAGCAACACATTACAGTTGCAAAAATATTAAAACATTGGAAAATAAACCAAACCATTAGGGTCTGGTCTTTGTCAAATCTAAACTAAGCTTGCCAAAATTAGCTCATCATCAATCATGAAGAAATTAACTTGCCCTTGTTCCACTGTTGCACGTGTACTTATAAAATTTGATATTCTGTCCTTCCTTTCACGAACAAATCGTCTCCACCCTCCCATGAGAATCGAGATGTCATCTTTCACCAGTGGTGTTTTTCAAATCCATCTTCCAGGAAGTCATAGAAGAGAAGTTGGGTTGGAGTCGATCCGTTGATGGGGACAGACTTTGGAAACATCCGACGGCGGTAAATAGAATTTTTTCTAAGTCATTCCGTGACAACTCCTTCTCGACTGAACAGCAGTTCACTCTGAAAATTGCTACGCACGTATAATATTCCATAGATGCATCTCCTGGTATTGCAGCCATAATTTGGTCGACCGATCGATCTCACTTCCTTCCCAACCTCTAATTATCGTATCAGAGGATAAATAACGAAGTGAACTTAACAAATTTTTCATCTTTATACCAAAAAAGAAGTCAAACAACAAATCGAGAAGTGAACTTCAAAAATTGAGAAAACTGCAAAGCAAGACCGTAAATTAATGTTTTAATTTAGTGCTAGGAATCTTTTGTTGTAATAGAAATGTCATGAACGAAAAAAAATTAATTCATTCTTTAAAGGAATCAATCATAAATTTAAACAAAAATTGAATGTTCCAGAAAGTCAAACTTAACAATTTAAATTATATATATCAAGATGAACAAATTTTTCCTTCAAGTTGGGTCGGATGAAATTCCTTTAACTCAATCTATTAAACTTACATATGTTTAAAATGCTTGCAATATTTACATGCATTCTAACACAGTCGAGAGGAAAACTTTGCCCTATCAAGATATCCATGATGAAAAAATCAAATTATATAAAACATCCAAGAAAAATAGAAAAAATCTTACTGGTAAACAGAAAGCTTCTTTAGACGTACAATTTCCACCAACTTGTACGTCTAAAGAAGACAAGACACGTGTGGTTGTTGTGAATATGTTTTCATTGCTTAATAATTTAAAGTGTGTACAATATAAACAGCCATTACAAAATAAAATGTATGAAATATTTAAAATAATGTTTGAAATATAAATACAAATTCAAAAAATATGATCTACAACAATAATATTTAAACCAACACAAATCTTCACTATCTTCGTTGGTTGAATGTTGATGATAGCGTTGGAGATCGATGAGATGAGTCTGGAGAGTTGTTCTTCAATATTGTCAAAAACAAATGAGCATGTGAAGTCCAAACAATCAAATTTATATTTAATTGGCACATTGAATTTTCTGGTGGCTTCGGACTGTGGAAGAGAAGACTATTGTTGGCATTCTCTGATTTACTGTGTTCATTGAAGTGACTTATTAAAAAAGAAAAAGTCGGTGGATGTGACACTTGCCATTCTCCTTTGTTTAAAAGACATAAGGAAGAAAAAATAAAAGTTATTTAAGGTTGGTTCGGCTTTGAACAGTTATTGTTTGGTGGATATGAATTGTACAAAAATTGATTAATGTGAGAAAAAAGTGGAAATATTTGGTATGAAAAGGTTAAAAAAAAAAAAAAGTTTTGTAGTGATTTTATTCAGTGAATAATAATAAAAAGTAATTAATGTGATATAAAAAATAAAAAGTAAAAATGTTTGAAGTTAAATTTTTTGGATGAAACTAATAAGAGGCTCTTGCCAAACCGTGCCTTTTCTTATATTTCTTTATGCTCATCTTCTAAAAATTAATTATCAGATAATTTAGATTTGTAAGACCTACACGTGAAGTTGTCTTTACGTGTAGGTCCTACTCTATTGCTTTAAACAATTTTGACTTCTAATGGCCAACCACACTCTAATTGACACTGAATAAAGTTAATGCTTAATTAAGTGATAATGGCACTCTTTGCATTAAATTATAGCAACAAATTTAAGTAATAGTTGCACTTTTTGCAACTGTTCTTGGACCTCTGGATTGACACTTAGCCAGTCAGAATTTTTTTTTTTTTTTTTTTTCAACTTTATCACCTCATCTTGCTCCAAAGATTCTAACAAAGAAAAGTACCTTGAAATCGATATATGCTTGACTTATGCTATTGTCCGAGGATCTTCCTTAGAAGTCACTGTAATGATATGTTTTTTTACACATAAACAAAAAAATTGTGTTGCTCAAAAAAAAAAAAAATGTCCACAAAATTTGTTGCGCGCAGCTGCTTCAAGTCCATCGCACCTATGCTATTAGAAAGGCAATGATCATGTTTTGTAATGATTGTGGCTTTGATGAGGTGAAGTGTTGGCTGGCCAATGGAGTAAGGAGGAGAGTTGGACATCTTTTGTAATTTAAATATCAAAATTAAAATATAATTTTTTCAATTTTGTAACACGTACGATGAAAGCAAATTCTACAAGACTTATTAGCACTAGAAAAATAAAAGACGAGAAGTAAATTCACTCATGTTTGGGTGTTTGTCAAATCTACTCCAAAATGCTCTAACAGCTTGTCCTTTACTTCTTTTTTTTAAATTCAACTCTGAATGTTTTTTCCGCAGGTTGTCCTCGATTTTTGTATTTATAAATGATGACTTCGTTAGCTTTATAATTATCAAGCAATTCGTTCCACGGTCCTTCCAAATAATTTTTGCCAAGATCAAATTCCTTTTTTCTGCGATTATATTCCAACTTAATCTTCTCAGATTTTGTATAGCCAAAAAATTTGGTAGCAGTATCTTCTGGTATTGTCACTCGACATGATCCCTCTTTTATTTCATCTTTTCGCAAATTAATAATTTCAACGGTAGAACCCATATTTGAGCTTAATTAACTGCTCTTCTTCTTCTGATCCTCTCTAACGTTTATTGTTTTGCACTCTAATTTTTAGTCGAATGTTTTGCATACCCTTAATGAAAAACATTAGCTCTATTTATAGAGTTCAGGGTCCACTTACCCCAACTAATCATTTGGCTTTCTTCAGATTTCGTGGGGTCATTTAAATCTTCTAAAGTCAAAAAGAATGTATTGGCCATCACAATGTTGTTTTACTGCACATCGAAAAGACAGAAACAAGAAAAAGAGTAGTTGCATTTAATGGTTGTCACTTTTGTTACATTTTATGGGGTCTAATTGGTAAGTGTGTCAATACCTTTTAACTCAAGTCAAAAATATTTTTAGTGACTTTATTTATTTATTTTTTTTGGATGAGCATTTTGAGTGACTTTTAAGCCGACAATTGTGATTTGTGCATAATTTATAGTTCCGATCTTCTTTGATTTCACTGGCCCTTCACACTTTTGTTTGCCTTTTGGCTAAATCAATTGTCTCATTGGTTGAAATAAGGATGTAGATTGCCTTTCAACCCAAGATGATTAAGTTGGAAACTTAGCTCACTGCCTAATGCCAACCCCACTAACCATGCATGCATGTTGCTTTCTCTAGATTCTGTGTGGTGATTCAAAGCTTCTAAAGTATAAAAAGTATCAATGAAATCCATCTAAAAGCTTTAATTAAGAAATTGTGAAGTTGATTAATAAATTCGACATCCATGCATAAAAAAAAAAAAGAGGGTATTTTGTTTGTATATAATGCATAGCTTTTGTAACCTTTGGTCGTGTCACAGTCTTTTTCAAAGTAGGTAGAGTGTGTGTCGGCAGTAGGTGTGTTAGTGTTACACAACACATTATTAATAGTCAAATATGCCGTTAATGACGTAACACAACTACATCGTCAAGTCCGTACCACATGCAAATAGTTAGGTAATGATTGTTTGTCTTTTTTTGACACAAACAAACAAAAGTCCGTTGCATCTGTTGCTGCCCCTGCATCTAGCTTACGTGTACAAGTGTTGCGTTAAGTCATGACCTTCCAAATGGATGAGACAATTGTCGTTCTCCTTTGATTTATTGTTGATTCATCGAGAAGAGGTAACTTCTGGTGGACGCTATTGCTCTTCAATCTTTTTTTTTCTTTTTAATATTTTTAATGTTAGACGAGTATCCGCGTGCGTCCACTTTGGTGGATGCTTTTGAACTAGCATCATCATCCACTTCTAGTGGATGCTATTGCTCTTCAATATTTTTTATTTTTTATTTTTATTTTCTTAATGTTAGATGAGTATCAGCGTCGAAGTGGACGCTGGTGAACCAGTATTCGCGTCCACTTCCGGTGGATGCTATTGCTCTTTACCTTTTTTTTAAAAAATTTATTTTTTATTTTTTATTTTTAATCTTAGATGAGTATCAACGTCCACCAAAGTGGACGATAATGAACTAGCATCAACGTCCACATTAGGTGGACGATATTGCTCTTCAATATTTATTTATATATTTTATTATGTTAGACGAGTATCAACGTCCACCAAAGTGGACGTTAGGTCATAGGCATCAGCGTCCATTTCTGGTGGATGCGATTGCTCTTCAATTTTTATTTATTTTTAGTCATCAACCTCCGCTTTTGGGTGGACGCTATTGTTCTTCAATTTTTCATTTTTATTTTTATTATGTTAGATGAGTATCACTGTCCACTAAAAGTGGTCATTTATATGGACATGCAATGTTCTTGTAAAGCAAGATCATGAAAGGTCTTTACACCTTTCACCATTTTTTCTCCAAATTACCCAATGGGTCCCCAATCAAAAGCAAGATCATGACGTAGAATCGTCAAGCTGAATGCAATGAAAATAATATATGGATAATTAATTATAGAAGAAAATCCACTTTACCTCCTGAAATTTCAGGAGATTTTCAATTTGAACTTTTAAGTTTAAAAATTTGCAATGTACCCTCTTAATGTTTCAAAAATTATCAATTTAAACTTTCTGTTAGTAACTTCTGTCAAACTGGACGGAAATCAGTCCACATGCGTCTCACGCGGGATATTTTAGCTTGCTCTTCCAAATTTGTCCTCATTCACACCTAAATGCCTTTTTCATTTTCTTTTTTCACTCCAACATTAGTCAACCCCCTTTTTCACTCAACCCACACGCAGATTGCTTCCTCCCCTTTTTTCACTCCAACACCCACACACCACACCTCTGAAGGACGACAAGAAGAACTTTCCAGAACATGGTCCACTTGTTTATTCAAGCAGCAAATTGTGACTATCGAAAGTGAGTTGTTCATGGGCCCCTTGTGTTTCTACCCCACCCACACGACACACACACAACAACAGCAACCCGACAGTTTTGGTGAAGTCGTTCGTGGTCCCCTTGTGCGTGGAGAAAGAGGAGAACACACTATTTGCTTGCATAAATTTGATTGAAGTACAAGGTATGTCCCAATTTTGCTTTAATTTTGACCATCTACTTTAGGGTTTTGTGTAACATTAAGGGTTTTGGGGGAATATTTAGGGTTTAGGGTTATTGTCCATTATATTGTTTAGGAAATAGTTTAGGGCTCTTGTCCATTTGCCCTACACAACCCATTATTCACGTTTGTTTCTAATTTCCGTCCACTAGGTGGGTCATTCCGACCAAATTGGTTTTTTTTTTTTTTTTTTTTTTTTTTTTTAAGGTTTAGGGTAGATGGAGGTTTGGGTTTGTTGGCTTTTGGATGAAATTCAAGCTTGGGAGTACAGTATTGAGAATGATGTACATGATTTAATGGCTGAAGGTTAACGAAGATTGTTTATTCACTTTGCGACAATGCTTGAGATTGACAACCAAGGAGTTATATGGTTGAACTTGCAAGTGGTAGATTTGGAGGGATAGGATGTATGTTAAACAATTTGAGAGAGTGGGAAAAGAAAATCACCACAACCACAAATTGACCGTAAAAACTTTTGAGAAGCACTGAAAATAATGTGGGCTGCAGAAAATCACCACAGGCACTAATTGACAATAAAAAAACCTGTTTCACATCTGAGTTCTCATCATCACAAACTTTCAAGAGGAATGGAAAATATGTGTCATAATACTTGTCCAGAAAACATGTAGGAAAGACATACAGAATGTAAGAATGAAAACCACGAATTTAAACAACAAAGTTTAAGGGGAGTTAATGTACTTATGTGCAGACTGTGCAGTGCTCCTTGACCAAATAGGGATGTTCGGTTAGTATACTAATTATATTAGATGGTTCAGTTAAGATCAACCATGTTCTAATGAATTGTCTTTAGAAGAAAAATGAAGAAAGATGAAGGATTATGTACATTATCATTTTTTGGAGGAATTGTATTTTTGAACCATATTGTTGCTTTACGGGAAAACATTTCTTCATATCATGTTGTGGAAACGTTTTAACTAAATTTAACCGAATTTAGTTTCAGTAAACATGCATGATTTACCAGAAAGTGAAGTGTAACAACTAGACCCTTTCCCTAAAAACTAGTTAGTGGGGATAAATGCATAATTGATAAACCAATGTCAAAAAGTGAATTATTTGGATTTCTTTTTAAGTTTTCAGAAATTTGAGAGATTTCGTTATTGAAAGATGGTATTAGAGTTGTTCAAGAGGTGCTTTAAAATTTTGCTTACTTGTCAAAAGTTTTATTGGATAATGGCTATTTCATTCTACCATCTTCAATTTACAATTAAATCATTGTCTCAATTTTGTTTATTTCACTTTAGATGTCTTTTATTATAAATTTCGATAAAATATTTATTTTCATTTTATAGGATGGCCAATTCAAGATTAGTGTTCGGGGTCCGTTATGGGGGTAGATTCAACAGGACACTTGGATGTGAGTATGTTGGGGGTGATGTGGCAGTCCATACAGAAAGTGTTGACCCAGATGAATTGTCATACTTTAAATTGGAAGCCATGTGTCGACATTATGGGTACAACTCAGAGGATTTAATTTATTTTCAAGAACCTGGTAAAAGTTTAGCTAGTGGGTTGCATTTGATTACATCTGATCATAGTGTGTTATTTATGGTTGCCTCCCATATTGGTCATCACATAATGCACTTATTTGTTGTTTCTTTCGGGGAGGGTGGAGTTGATGAAGAGGAATGTGAGGAAGAGGATGAAGATGAGAATAGAGGGAGGGTTGATCTTAACGACCCTTGGTGGCGTGATAAAATTAGTGATGACGAAGATCTATTTGATGTAGATGTTGATGGGATTGATGATGGGGCTGGACCATCAAAAACAAAACCTAATACGCCCAATGTAGCTGAGTGTGAGGATGAGGAACATGATAGAGATAAAAGAGGTCTAGAACAGGGTGATGATGATGGCAGTGATCATCATGACAATGATGAGGGAAAAGCTGTTGTTGATGAGCGAGATGAAGTGGATAACATCAGTTGTTAGTTTAAGAAATCATTTGATGACGATGATGATTTCTATGTAAAACAAACCTAAGATTTATATGTGAGAACTTTGGAAAATTATAGATCGCGGAACTATGTTGCTATGAATTTGTGAGTGCGGATTCTAAAACCCTAGTGCTTCATCAATAGATTACTTTCACTTTAATTCGTTCATGATTTTGATTTTTGATTCACACAACAATCTCTCAAAATTTGGAACTAGATTAGGGTTCAATTAATTTAGATTTAAATTTGCTTTTAAGAACACTGTTCATGTGGGATCGACTTCGCACTTGCAAATCATTTTTCTACAATCGATCCGTGCACTAGCGAGTTAATAAAATTTTCACATCATGCGACCACCCCCAAGAGCCAAAAAAGTTTCAATTTTTTTTATTTGGCCCCTTGGGGTGGCCGAAGCCACCCCTATGGCCCTTGGGGGTGGATTTGCTACCCCCAAGGGGCGGTTGGGGGTGGTTGAAGCCACCCCATGGCCCTTGGGGGGTGATTCGGCCACCCCCAAGGGCCAAATAAAAAATATAAATAAATAAATAAAAAAGAAATTTTTTTACCCCCCAACGGCCATGGGGTGGCCGGCCACCCTAATTTTTTTATTTGATTTTAATTTTTAATTATTTTAATTATACTTTTCTTTTTAAAATTTAATTAATATTTTATTATTTAATTTAAGTGAGCCACATAGCGTCGTATGGACTATTTTTTTAAAAATGGACGGCCAAGATTGGAAATTGGTGAATCTCCAATTTTCCCAATAATGGGAGGGTTATACTCTTTAATGAACAATTTATATAATATATAATCAGGGGTATCTTTATGCTACTCATTCATGGTTGCAGGTGCGAAAAATGTTCCCATTAATCTTCGAGCATTAAGATTTTTAAGATCTTTCTTTTGGTAAATATTTTGATTAGAAATAATTGATGTTAATATTTTACACATATTTTTCTCATATCATCTTACAAATCAACCATTAAATTTGTAAACTTATGTAAACTCTACATATAGAAGTCAATGATGGATGTTATAAATTTAATAGTTGATATATTTAATTTATTGAACAATATGAAGAAAAAAAATATATAAATAAATTATTGACAGCAATCATTTCTTATACTTTGATATGGACAAAGAATTGTCGTTTTTGAGTGCAGGAGAAACAGTTGCCATGATGTGTGCCAACAAGGGATATGTTACAGACCCTACACTGGCGGAAGCTCTAAGTGTGTGGCAAGCAGCAGATCTTGTAAGGCAACTGGATATGCATAGAGTCACGCTTGAAGGGGACGCTCTATCAATTGTCCAAGCCATGCAAAAGGAAGGCGAATGCTGGAGTGCTTTCGGCCAGGTGGTAAATGACGCGAAAGAGATGATGAATAGGTGTCAGAGTTGGGGAGTGCAACATGTCAATAGATCTGCCAACGAAAGTGCCCACCGCTTAGCAAAGATAGCGCTCACTATGGATGAGAACAGACTCTGGAGAGAACATTTCCCTTCTTGTATCCAGGATTATGTTTGTACGGAACCTTAAGTTTTCTTTTGAATGAATGATGAGTACCAATTAAAAAAAAAAAAAAAAAAAAATTTATAATGATGTTCTTAGGCTCTTAGCGCTGGGAGCAATAAGAGATTTGGCCCAAGGCCAAAATGAAGGGAGAGGAGATTGACGGTCAGGATTTTGCAATTTGGGCCGGATTCTTTTTGTAGTGGGCTTTGGGTTCATTACTATTATCGGCTTATCGCTGTTTTCTGTTGCCATTGTGTTGTTTGGGGGTTCTGCTTCCATGTATTGTTTGTGTCGTTTTTCTTTATTTAATATTTTATCTTTGCCTAGGAGAAAAATATAATATTTTTTTAGACAATTCTATAATCTACCATCTCTGAAACATCTTTAATTTTCTTTAATTTATTAATATTTAAATTATATACTAAGATAAAAAAAAAATTATTTATTTCTTAAAAATTATAAAAATAACATTTTATAAACAACCCTAACTTATTTGGGATTGAGGTCCCCACAAAGGTATTGTAAGGGCCGCTAATTTTTAAAATTGTGACCACTTATTGAAAATGAACGGTCATAATTTTGACATGTCATCCATTTTGAAAAAAAATAATAATAATAGAAAATGATTCTTTAGGCCATTCATGCACTCAAAGATGTGGCTGCACCATTATTAAAAAGTCTTACGGGGAGTCAATAACTCCTAAAGTCTTGAGGGGTGGTCGATTGCCACTTACCTAGAGAGGGGCGACCTTAAAGAGTAGGAGATTGATCAACTTTCGGTGAGGGAATGCTGCCCCTGGAATATGATCAAGGGGCAGTCTGCCACCCCTCATCCTCTCTATATATATTATTGCCTTTTTCTTTTTTTCAAAAATGAAAGTTGTGTGTAAAAGTGTAATTTTACAACAAACTGAGTCATTTGCCTTATTATATACTAATCAGTCATTGGTTGCGGCATGAATCTAACGATTTATATCAAACAACCAACCAAAATGATCATTTTGAACATGTAACGTAGTGTTGGGCTAGAGATTTAAAAAATCAAGAAGATACTTTGAATCTTTGATACTTTAGGGACTAGATTGCAAAAACTGCAAAGTTCAGAGCCTAAATAAGTAATTTTTTCTTTCATATTTTACTTCTTTGTTAGTAATTTATTTATTTCCTTTCGACCTAGCTAACAAAATTTTTATCCCAACGTACAATTCTAACTCGTATATTGAAATATCCATTGAGAAATCAGATCAAAAAGATATATATAGAACGTACATTAGGGCACACCATATATAGGGGAGTCCCCCAACAAACCCTCACACTCAGAGCTAGAGGGAGAACAAGACAACAATAATTAATTGAAGCAACAAACATGCCATGCAAGGCCAAGAACACAAACGGAAAACTGACAACCTGAAAATACAGCAACACATTACAGTTGCAAAAATATTAAAACATTGGTAAATAAACCAAACCATTAGGGTCTGGTCTTTGTCAAATCTAAACTAAGCTTGCCAAAATTAGCTCATCATCAATCATGAAGAAATTAACTTGCCCTTGTTCCACTGTTGCACGTGTACTTATAAAATTTGATATTCTGTCCTTCCTTTCACGAACAAATCATCTCCACCCTCCCATGAGAATTGAGATGTCATCTTTCACCAGTGGTGTTTTTCAAATCCATCTTCCAGGATGTCATAGAAGAGAAGTTGGGCTGGAGTCGATCCGTTGATGGGGACAGACTTTGGAAACATCCGACGGCGGTAAATAGAATTTTTTCTAAATCATTCCGTGACAACTCCTTCTCGATTGAACAGTAGTTCACTCTGAAAATTGCTACGCTCGTATAATATTCCATAGATGCATCTCCTGGTATTGCAGCCATAATTTGGTCGACCGATCGATCTCACTTCCTTCCCAACCTCTAATTATCATATCAGAGGATAAAGAACGAAGTGAACTTAACGAAGTTTTCATCTTTGTACCAAATAAGAATTCAAACAACAAATCGAAAAGTGAACTTCAAAAATTGAGAAAACTGCAAAGAATGAGACCGTAAATTAATGTTTTAATTTAGTACTAGGAATCTTTTGTTGTAATAGAAACGTCATGAACGAAAAAAAATTAATTCATTCTTTAAAGGAATCAATTATAAATTTAAACAAAAATTAAATGTTGCAGAAAGTCAAACTTAACAATTTAAATTATAAATCAAGATGAACAAATTTTTCCTTTAAATTGGGTCGGAAGAAATTCTTTCAACTCAATCTATTACGCTTACATGTGCCTAAAATGCTTACAATGTTTACATGCATTTTAACACAGTCGAGAGGAAAAC
>NC_081543.1:1157030-1164895 GCF_901000735.1 Corylus avellana
TTAAACAATGACCAATGTGTTACTTATAAACACAATTTAAGTATTAATGTATTATCATTATAATTTTAGTAATTTATATATTATCACTATAATTGATATGATTATATCAACATGATGACTTGATCATTAAATCATATGATTATATAATAATAAATAATACATATATAATATGACATAACTCATAAGTCATAAGTCTACAAGTTAACCATATGATTCATGTACAATGATAATCACAATTGAATTAAACAATATATTACTTATAACTATAAGTCTACAAGTTAATTAAAGCATTATTAGATACTTTAGGAATTTAGGATTTAGGAGTTTGAACATTACCATTTACCATTAGATATTAAGTTCAATTCAAAGAAAAAAGATTATAAGTAAATATGATAAGAATTTAAATAATTAATCATATGAATCATATGATATAATTTAATGAGATTATATGATTATATAATATCAAATTAAGTAATTGACATTAGATTCAACAATGTGTTACTTATAATCACAATTGAAGTATTAATGTATTTTTTGAACATTTTTTAGAAAAAGAAATTTAACAATTTTTTTTTTTAAAAAAAAAATTAACCATTTTTTGAACAATTTTGAATTTTTTGAACCATTTGTAACAATTTTTTTAAAATTGTTACAAATTAACCATTGATGAAGTTTTAATGTTTTATTTGTATCATTTAATGTTTTATTTGAACTTATTTTATATACTTTGTGTTGAACTTTTTTTATATATTTTTTTATATGTTGTGACAGTTGTCTGAATTCTGAACTTTTTTTTGTATGTTGTGTTGAATTTTTTTTTTTTTTTTTTAAAAAAAAAAGTTAACCGGTTATGATTTAATATTTAAGGAAATTTTTTAAAGTACAAGTAAATGTAAATTTTGGGTCAAATATTTTTGATTTTTCAATATTGATTCTTTTTATAGCAATTGGGCCCAAGAAGATATTAAAAATACAAGAAAAAAAATGAGGGTAAAAAAAAGCCCAAAAAAAAACCCAATTTAAAAAAACCAGTTAGCGGGTGGTTATCTATTTCGTTAACCGCTAACCGCTAACCGCTAGGCGGTTAGCGGTTGCGGTTAGTGAAATCTACTAACTGCTAAGATGGTTACGGTTAACGGTTATTGCCACTAACCGCTAACCATAACCGCTTTTGCACCCCTAACAGAAAGCTTCTTTAGACGTACAATTTCCACCAACTTGTACGTCTAAAGAAGACAAGACACGTGAGGTTGTTGTGAATATGTTTTCATTGCTTAATAATTTAAAGTGTGTACAATATAAACAGCCATTACAAAATAAAATGTATGAAATATTTAAAATAATGTTTGAAATATAAATGCAAATTCAAAAAATATGATCTACAACAATAATATTTAAACCAACACAAATCTTCACTATGTTCGTTGGTTGAATGTTGATGATAGTGTTGCAGATCGATGAGATGAGTCTGGAGAGTTGTTCTTCAATATTGTCAAAAACAAATGAGCATGTGAAGTCCAAACAATCAAATTTATATTTAATTGGCACATTGAATTTTCTGGTGGCTTCAGACTGTGGAAGAGAAGACTATTGTTGGCATTCTCTGCTTTACTGTGTTCATTGAAGTGACTTATTAAAAAAGAAAAAGTCGGTGGATGTGACACTTGCCATTCTACTTTGTTTTTTTTTTAAAAAAAAAGACATAAGAAAGAAAAAATAAAAGTTATTTAAGGTTGGTTTGGCTTTGGACAGTTATTATTTGGTGGACATGAACTGTACAAAAATTAATTGATTAATGTAAGAAAAAAATATTTTGTAGTGATTTTATTCAGTAAATAATAATAAAAAAAAAAGACATAAGAAAGAAAAAATAAAAGTTATTTAAGGTTGGTTTGGCTTTGGACAGTTATTGTTTGGTGGACATGAACTGTACAAAAATTAATTGATTAATGTAAGAAAAAAATATTTTGTAGTGATTTTATTCAGTAAATAATAATAAAAAATAATAAATGTGATGTAAAGAGTAAAAATGTTTGAAGTTAAATTTTTTGGATGAAAATAATAAGAGGCTCTTGCCAAACCGTGCCTTTTCTCATATTTCTTTATGCTCATCTTCTAAAAATTATTTATCAGATAATTTAGATTTGTAGGACCTACACGTGAAGATGTCTTTACGTGTAAGTCCAACATGCAATTTTTTTTTTGTTATTTAAAAAATGAGAATGAAAAAAAGACAAAAGAATAATATATATATATATATATATATATATATATATATATTTGTTTTTAAAGGTTATGGTATCTGTCTTTATGTAAATTGTACCATCAGGTGTGGTTGTGGTACCATGCTCATCATTAGTAAACCAACCAACAAAAAAGTTCGTTGGCAAAAGTTAATAAAAAAAAGTACGAAGTCCATACCACAAATAGAAACAAGCAACGAGTCAAAGTTTACACACATGTAATGGTACATTGCATCGTGTCCCTTGCAATGGATCTCGTGGGTTGGTCCGAATTAAGCTTGTTTTTTAAAAGTCGAAAAGGACCAAAACATATGGGTCCCATGTTAAAATAACACTATCTATTATCTAGTCCATCACTCTATGTAGATTTAATAACACATCTTATTAATTACTTTCCAAAAAAAAAAAATGGTGTTGAAGATTATGTGTACGTCATTTAATAATTGAAGATTAAATATGTTCTAAAATTCATTACTCTATTGCTTTAAACAATTTTGACTTCTAATGGCCTACCACACTCTAATTGACACTGAATATAGTTAATGCTTAAGTGATAATGGCACTCTTTGCATTAAATTATAGCTAGAAATTTAAGTGATAGCACTTTTTGTAACTGTTCTTGGACCTCTGGATTGACACTTAGCCAGTCAGAATTTTTTTTTTTTCAACTTCATCACCTCATCTTGCTCCAAAGATTCTAACACAGAAAAGTACCTTGAAATTGATATATACTTGACTTATGATATTGTCCGAGGATCTTCCTTAGAAGTCACTGTAATGATATGTTTTTCTGTTTGTTTTTTTTCTTTTTTACACAAACAAAAAAATTGTGTTGCTCAAAAAAAAAAAAAAGTCCACAAAATTTGTTGCGCGCAGCTGCTTCAAGTCCATCGCATCTATGCTATTAGAAAGGCAATGATCATGTTTTGTAATGATTATGGCTTTGATGAGGTGAAGTGGCGGCTGGCCAATGGAGTAAGGAGGAGAGTTTCACATCTTTTGTAATTTAAATATCAAAATTAAAATATAACTATTTCAATTTTGTGACACGATGAAAGCAAATTCTACTAGACTTATTAGCACTAGAAAAATAAAAGACAAGAAGTAAATTCACTCATGTTTGGGTGTTTGTCAAATCTACTCCAAAATGCTCAACACTTGTAGTTTACTTGTTTTATATAAATTCAACTTTGAATGTTTTTTTCGCAGGTTGTCCTCGTTGATTCTTGTATTTATAAATGATGACTTCGTTAACTTTATAATTAGCAAGCAATTCCCTCCACTGTCCCTTCAAATAATCTTTGCCAAGAACAAATTCCTTTTTTCCGCCTTTATATTCCAACGTAATGTTCTCATCTTTTGTATAGCCAAAAAAAGTGGTAGCAGTATCTTTTGGTATTGACACTTTACATGATCCCTCTTTTATAGGCTGTCGCAACTTAATAACAATATTGCTTCCTCCGGATGTTCCAGCCTGACCTTGAGAACTCATATTTGAGCTTAATTAACTGCTCTTCTTCTTCTGATCGTCTCTAACGTTTAGTGTTTTGCACTCTAATCTTTAGTCGAATGTTTTGCATACCCTTAATGAAAAACATTAGCTCTATTTATAGAGTTCAAGGTCCACTTACCCCAACTAATCATTTGGCTTTCTTTAGATTTCGTGGGGTCATTTGAATCTTCTAAAGTCAAAAGAATGTATTGGCCACCACAGTATCGTTTTACTGTACATCAAAAAGACAAAAACAAGAAAAAGAGTAATTGCGTTTAATGGTTGTCACTTTTGTTACCTTTAATGGGGTCTAATTGGTAAGTGTACGTGTCAATACCTTTTAACTCAAGTCAAAAATATTTTTAGTGACCTTTTTTTTCTTACTTCTTTTTTCGATAAACATTTTTAGTGACTTTTAAGCCGACAATTGTGATTTGTGCATAATATATAGTTCCGATCTTCTTTGATTTCACTGGCCCTTCACACTTTTGTTTGCCTTTTGGCTAAATCAAGTGTCTCATTCGTCAAAATAAGGATGTAGATTGCCTTTCAACCCAAGATGATTAAGTTGGAAACTTAGCTCACTGCCTAATGCCAACGCCACTAACCATGCATGCCTGTTGCTTTCTCTAGATTCTGTGTGGTGATTCGAAGCTTCTAAAGTATAAAAAATATCGATGAAATCCGTCTAAGAGCTTTAATTAAGAAATTGTGAAGTTGATTAATAAATTCAACATCCATGCATAAAAAAAAAAAAGTATTTTGTTTGTATATAATGCATAGCTTTTATAACCTTTTGTCGTGTCGCGGTCTTTTTCAGAGTAAGTAGAGTGTGTGTCGGTAGCAGGTGTTTTAGTGCTATAGAACACATTATTAATAGTCAAATATGCCGTTAATGACGTAACACAACTAGAACGTCAAGTCCGTACCACATGCAAATAGTTAGGTAATGATTGTTTGTGTCTTTTTTTGACACAAACAAACAAAAGTCGGTCGCATCTGTTTGTGCCCTTGCATCTAGTTTACGTGTACAAGTGTTGCGTTAATTCATGACCTACCAAATGGATGAGACAATTGTCCATTGTCGTTCTCCTTTGATTTATTGTTGATCCATCAAGAAGCGGTAACTTTGGTGGACGCTATTGCTCTTCAATTTTTATTTTCTTTTTAATATTTTTAATGTTAGACGAGTATCCGCGTGCGTCCACTTTGGTGAACGCTATTGCTCTTCAATATTTTTTTTTAAATTTTTTTTAATGTTAGATGAGTATCAACGTTGAAGTAGATGCTGATGAACTAGTATTCACGTCCACTTCCGGTGGACGCTATTGGTCTTTACCTTTTTTTTTTTTTTTTATTTTTTAATCTTAGATGAGTATTAACGTCCACCAAAGTGGACACTGATGAACTAATATCAGCGTCCACATCTGGTGGACGCTATTGCTCTTTAATATTTATTTTTATTTTTATTTTTTTATGTTAGACGAGTATCAACGTCCACCAAAGTGGACACTGATGGCCTAGCATCAGCGTCCATTTCTAGTGGATGCGATTGCTCTTCAATTTTTATTTTATTTTAGTCATCAACCTCCACTTTTGGGTGGACGTTATTGTTCTTCAATTTTTCATTTTTATTTTTATTATATTAGATGAGTATCAGCGTCCACTAAAAGTGGTCACTTATATGAGATGTCATCAACGTCCACTAGTGATTTTGTATTTCTCGCTAGTCCATTAGCGTCCACTGTACAGTAGACGCTAATTAATACTAAGCATTATGGTTGACTATTAGCGTCCACTAATGAGCACCTATCTGCGTCCACTTAGAAAGAAAAAAAAAATGGATGCAGATAAGGTGCTCATTAGCTAATAAGGTCGCCCCTAATGATTCAATTTCTTGTAATGATTCGTGTATGTATTAACTTTATAATTTGCGTGCATGGGTAGAGTCACGTCATGACTCTTTATAGATTTTGTGGGGTGGACATGCAATGTTCTTGTAAAGCAAGATCATGAAAGGTCTTTACACTTTTTGCTATTTTTTCTCCAAATTACCAAATGGGTCCCCAATCAAAAGCAAGATCATGAAGTAGAATAGTCAAGCTGAATGCAATGAAAATAATATATGTATAATTAATTATATCAAAATTTTAGCTTGTATATTTACAAATACAATTTGATTATAGAATATTGAAAGTTCTGCTTTAATTAATTAATGTCTTGAAACAAGTAGTATTATATATGGTGGATATTAGTTCTAATATTTTTCATTTGTCACAAGTCCGTTCTAATATTATATATGGTGGATATTATATATTAGTTCTAATATTATATATGGTGGCTATTAGTTCTAATGATTGTTGGTGTCTTGTTTTTTGACACAAACAAATAAAAGTCTGTTGCATCTGTTGCTGCCCCTACATCTAGCTTACGTTTACAAGTGTTGCGTTAAGTTATGACGTTCCAAATGGATGAGATAGTTGTCGTTCTCCTTTGATTTATTATTGATCTATCAAGAAGAGGTAACTTTTGGTGGACACTATTACTCTTCAATCTTTATTTTCTTTTTATTATTTTTAATGTTAAAAAAGTATCAACGTCCACTTTGGTGGATGGCATGGATGCTGATGAACTAGCATCATCGTTCATTTCTGATGGACGCTATTACTCTTCAATTTTTATTTTTATTTTTTATTTACCGTGAGTAGAGCCACAAATATTGACCCAATTAAGGTTAATTTGCCGCCGGTCATTCAAACGCTTGATCTACTCAGCTTGCTTCTTTATGCTACTCAATTTATATTTTAATGAACAATTATATAATATATACAATCAGAGACATCTTTTTGCTACTCAATTTATATTTTAGTGAACAATTATATAATATATACAATCAGAGGCATCATTATGCTACTCAATTTTTATTTTACTTTTTAATTTTATTTTATTTTTTGAAAAATATCTCATATATTGATGAAAATCAAAGTACAAAGCTTATACAACAAAGCTAATGCAACACAAGCTTATACAACACAGCCAAACCGACTGGGACTTCACCAATCTGCTAACCTATGTCAAATGCAAAATATTCCGTTACAACAATAGATCTGCATCAGGCAAATACCAGCTAAACATAGGAAAAGCCCATCACAAACCAGGTAATTAATAGGAGTAAAGCCCATACACCGAACCTAAACCCCACAACCCAAGGTCAGGGGACAAAACTCACATGGACAACAAGTCCTTATTGAAAACAGAAAACAAAAAAAACAAAAACTTCCCAAACTGCAACGGAGAAGCACAATATCATAGACATCCTTAGGAAGACGCACCAAGGCAAATTAGGATCTAGATCTAAAACTACAAACAGTCAACATAGATCTAAAAAACCTTGCCGAAATGGAGACTGGAAGAGACCATAGAGAAGACATCATGTACTGCTACAGGAGAAGAGGAAGAGGAAAGATCTAGAACAAAACTAAATCTTCCCTCCTAAGGATTTTAAGTAAGCTTGAAGGAAGAAAGAAAAAAATGAAAAGTTTCTAGAGAGAAGGCAGAGCCTCTCTCTCTCTAGAAACTGTCGGCAGAGATATTTTATTTTATGCTACTCAATTTATATTTTAATGAACAATTATATAATATATACAATCAGAAGCATCTTTATGCTACTCAATGTACTCATCCATTCTTACAAAAAAAAAAATGTACTCATCCATAAAAAAATAAGAGGCATCTTTCCCCTCCCCCTAGTACTCCCCTCTTCATTCCTCCCTCTTTCTTTCTTTCTCTCTTTCTTTCTTTCCTTTTTTTAAATTTTTTTTTTTTTTTCAGTTTATTTTTTTAGTTTTTTCGACCAATCCATTTGATCCGGCCATCCCTTTATTTATGTTGAGCTGCCTCCGTCTGCCCTCTATCGTGCGTTACTCTTCGTCTCCCCGAAATCGGTTGGGCTTTAGATCTAGTTTTTCAAATTTTGATCTAGTTTCCTTAACTGATTTCTCTCAACCATGCACCAGCCCACTATGCTTTTCGGCTCCTCAGCTGCCCATTAGCGCAAAACAGCTCCGTCTCATCCACCACGCGCAAGCCAGTGCACTTTACCTCCCTCACTTCGGCTATTGTAGCTATTT
>NC_081543.1:1164995-1166678 GCF_901000735.1 Corylus avellana
TACTTTCACGAGCAATCTTTGGGGTAAATTTTTATTCTAGTCATTGGGTTGAGGATGATTAGTTTCAGTGTGAGAGTTTTACTCCCATGGCCGAGAAAATAAAAGTTGAAAATATGTGCTACTTATGTATTAGATTGAGTCTGCCTAGAGCAAATTTGTTCTATAATTGAAGTTTGGACATAGGTTAGCGAATGTTGAAGTCATAGATAGAACTTGATTATAAGATTTTTATGTTTGTTTTTATGACTTTGTAACTTCGTAGCATTATCTATGATTTATTAGAGCTTTATGCTTTTTTTTTTTTTTTTTAAATGAAGTGAGGAGGATTCGAACTAGTGACCTCCGCTTCATTAAGCGTGGTAATGGTTCCAGCCGATTGAGCTTTATGCTCTTGATTTTTTTCAATAAATGAATATGAAAGATTTTCATAAAAAAATATAAACCATTAATTGCACTATATAACTTTAAATCCAATTTTATTTGGAAATTGTAATCTCCATGTATCCCAATGCAATAAAAGTGGTCTTTTTTTCACAGCTCTTCTATCATTGTTGGAGACATCATGTACGTTCTTAGAGCTGGGCGCTATAGGAGATTCGGCCCAAGGCCGAAATGAAGCGAGAGGAGATTGACGGTCAAGATTTTGGGATTTGGGCCGAATCTCTTTTTGTAGTGGGCTTTGAGTTCATTACTATTATCGTTGTTTTGTGTTCTCATTGTGTTGTTGTTTGGGGTTCTCCTTCCATGTATTGTTTGCGTCGTTTTTCTTTATTTAATGTTTTATGTCACTTTTATCTTTGCCTAGGAGAAAAAAATAATATTTTTTTAGATAATTCTATAATCTACCATCTCTGAAAGATCTTTAATTTTATTTAATTTATTAATATCTATTTAAATTATATATTGAGATAAAAATAAATAAATTTATTACTTAAAGGTTTTAAAAACAATCCTAATCTTATCTGGGATTGAGGTCCCCACAATTCTTATGAGTTGCAAAGGTGTTTTGAGTGTTAGTATGACTATTTAATTTGCACAAAGCGCCGTAGATTAATTCCGCTGTATATCTGAAATTGTTCACCTCTAACACAATTCAAATATACTACTATTTAATTGTTTTCCTTTTCATTTTCTCACTATTAGGAGAAAAATAAACTCCATTAATGCTTAAGCATGATTTGGAAAATTGAATTCTTCTTAACGATAATCTGGGCACATTCATTCTTTATGGAACTTGATCTAAAATGATGACAACCTTAAGATTGAGAAAGCCTGTTCTTTTGCAGATGCATTGATTTTACAAGTTATTAGTAAAGCTAAATGTTACATGATGTTTTTGGCTGATGAACATAATGTTTTTAAGTACAATCAATCCTTGGTATATAGACTTTTTTTTTTTTTTTTTTTGAAAAACTTCACTTTGCCCCCTAAACTACCACTCTTTTTGACTTACCCCCCTCGAACTTCAAATTCTCCCACTTTGCCCCCTTGAACTTTCAATTTCTATTACTTTGAACCCCTCTGTTAATTTTAAACGTTAAAATCAAATTCGTTTGATTTTTATGCCCATTTTACCTTTACCCCAAAACTACACCATTTTGGGCTCCACAACTATAACACCCACCCCGTCGTTTTGGGCATTAAAATTATTATTATTTTTTTTTTAAAAAAAAAAAAAAAAAA
>NC_081543.1:1166793-1167161 GCF_901000735.1 Corylus avellana
CTGGGGGTGGTTTCGGCCACCCCTACCGGTCGTATGAGGTGGCGGAAACCACCTATAGGCCCTTGGGGGTGGTCCAGCCACCCCCAAAAGCCTAAACTCATTTTGTTTGCAATTTTTTTTTGTTTTTTGGGGTGGCCGGACTACCTCTTTAGCCATAGTGGTATGGGGTGCCGAAACCACCCCCCATGCCCTTAGGGGTGGTCCAGCCACCCCTAAAAGCCAAAATTCATTCCATTAGCAATTTTTTATTGGCTTTTGGGGTGGTCGGACCACCCTTTTGGCCATGGGGGTGACTCTTCCACCCTAGACCGGCCATGGGGGTGGCTCCAATTTTCTTCTTCTTCTTCTTCTTCTATTTATCATTATTT
>NC_081543.1:1167181-1170972 GCF_901000735.1 Corylus avellana
TATTTTGCTTTCTTTTTTTTTAAAAAAGGAGAAAATCCACTTTACCCCCCCTAAAGTTTCAGGAGTTTTTCAATTTGATCCTCAAAGTTTAAAAATTGGCAATGTACCCCCCTAATGTTTAAAAAATTTTCAATTTAAACATTCCGTTACTAATTTCCGTTAAATTTGACGGAAATTTTAAAAAAAAAAAAGCCTGAGAGTAATTAGGTAACTGGAAAAAATCCACTTCACCCTCCTGAAGTTTCAGGTTTGAACCCCAAAGTTTAAAAATTGGCAATGTACCCCCCTAATGTTTCAAAAATTTTCAATTTAAGCCTTCTATTACTAATTTTTGTCAAATTGGACTGAAATATCTAAAATTACATAATTACCATTAGGCTTTTTTAAAAAAAATTTCATCTAATTTAACGGAAATTAGTAACGGAAGGTTTAAATTGAAAATTTTTGAAGCATTGGGGGGGTACATTGCCAATTTTTAAACTTTGGGGTTCAAATTGATAAACTCCTAAAATTTCAGGGGGGTAAAGTGGATTTTTCCCTAGGTAATTTCATAGATTTCCATCCAATTTGACGAAAATTAGTAACAGATGGCTTAAATTGAAAATTTTTGAAACATTAGGGGGTACATTGCCAATTTTTAAACTTTGGGGTTCAAATTAAAAAGCTCCTAAAACTTCAGGGGGGTAAAGTAAATTTTTTCCATTTTTAAATAATAATAAATAATTTTAATGCCCAAAGTGATAACGTTTTGGGTTGGGTGGGTGTTGTAGGTTTGAGGCCCAAAACGGAGTAGTTTTGGGGTGAAGGTATAATGGGCATAAAAATCAAATGGATCTGATTTTAACAGTGAAAACTAATGGAGGGGTCCAAAGTGATAGAAATTGAAAGTTCAGGGGGCAAAGTGAGAGAGTTTGAAGTTCGAAGGGGTCAGTCAAAAATACTGGTAGTTTAGGGGGGCAAAGTGAAGTTACCCATTTTTTTTTATTAATTAAATAAGGAAAATGGTTACAGGGGATCCTTCCTATTCTTGATTCAAAAGAAATACAGAATAAGCGATCCTAAAAATGAAAAAGGGGTGGGCTCCCCCACAACAGACCAAAAACAAACTAAAACAATACTGAAATAATTACAAAGGGTAGGAAATGAGTCAAACAAGTGACCTGGTCATCTCAAGAGGCCGCACAAAGCGGTAACAAAAGTAAAATGAGTACAAATTAAGGCGAACCTATCTGAGCCTCCACTTGGAACCAGCAGCATCCACCAGAAGGTAGATGAAGCCAAAAATGCACTGTCAAAGTCTGAATCAGGGACTGTAGAAGAGAGTGGTACTAACACAAATTCGGTTACAAAAGTTTCCACACCTGGATCTAACGATACAACACAAGGAGACAATAACCCATAACCAAAAAGAAATAAACAAAACAACTAGCAAGAAGCAACAACAGCCGAGGCATAGAAGATGGAGCTCACTGGACTGCGCGTGGGAGACACGCTCCGGCGAGTGGGGCTCACGTGCGGTGCACGGTGGACGGAACTGTGAGAGGATGGTGGTGATAGAGTGCTGGGATGACGGCAACTTGACGAGAACAGTGGATAAGCGCGTGGGCGAAAGAAACTGGTGGAATAGAGTAGATCTAATTTTTAAAAAACTAGATCTAAAAACACCAATAGCTCCGGGAAGAGGATGAGCGGCGCGACAGTGAGCATGGATGATGGTGACAGAGCGACGAAGGCTAAGCGAAGGGAATGGAAACGGCTGGAGCTTCTGGTCTAGTCGGGAAGAACTAAAAAAAGGGCAAAGAACTTGATGGAAAACAAAGGAAGAAACGAAGAAAGAGGGGAGGAGAAGAGGAAAAAGATCCATTCCTTCTCCCCTACAAACCCTCATGAAAAAGTGGAAAACCCTCACCGAGGAAGTGGAGAACCCTCAAAAGGAGGTGGAAAATTTTTCTAGTTGGTAGACATACAATTGCATATACTTTTCTTTCTCAGGAGATGAAATTTTTCCACAAACTTTCATATATATATATATATATATACATATATTCAAAAGGGTTAAATTGACTTTACCTCTCTGAAGTTTTAAGGGTTTTTCAATTTGAACCCCAATGTTTAAAAATTGGCAATATACTCTCCTAATGTTTCAAAAATTTTCAATTCAGACCCTCCGTTACAAATTTTCGTCTAATTGAACAGAAATCATCTTACGTGCATCTCATGTGGGATTTTGATGCACTCTATTCCAATTTTGCTTTTATTAAAACCTATAAAATTACGTAATTACCCTCAATTTTATAGGTTTTAATGAGGGTAATTTTATAGGTTTTAATGAGGAAAAATTTTAAAAACATTAGGGGGGTACATTGTCAATTTTTAAACATTGGGGTTCAAATTAAAAAACTCCTGAAACTTCAGGGGATAAAGTGAATTTTCTCCTATTCAAAACCCAAACTTCAATTTACAATTTTACAAATAATTGTGAATCATTATAATCTATCTACTCAACTATGATTTAGCATTGATGTTGCCTTCATTCATCTTCCTTCATTTTCTTTTATTTCTTCTATTGCAAACAAGATCACATGAATGAAGCCTCAGTGGGAGGAGTGCTTCTCTCTACCTTCCTCCAAGTGTTGGGGATTTTTTATTTTTATTTTTTGAAAAGCTATTATAATGTGACATAAATGTACAAATAATTTTGAGTATTTTGTGTTTTGGATTATTAATGTTCTTATTTTGAAAACAAGAAAGAAAAATTTACCAAAATGGCTAATTTAACGTAATAAATTTAAAACTCGGAGCCCATTTATTTAAAATTTATCTTAATTATCATATTTTTCTTCCACTCATTTCCATACAAGTGAAGACTTGGGCTCTTCTAGTTGACTAGTTCTCACCTTCCATGGCATTTACCTCCCAAGCTGGTGGTCTACAGACTACACTACACATCAGCTCCTCAATAATGGAGGCGTTAAAACATCACTTTCCTGATTTCCATTTTCTTTAATTGATTACTCTAATTCAATCACCACATTCAATGGACCAACGAATCCAAAGCTCACCCATAATTATGTTGGAAATGGCACTTGTTTATGCTATTACTTACTCAAATAAAAATTCTTTTATTGATTTTAGAGGTTTCTTACATATTATGCCTTCTCATTTCTTAATGATGGAATCATCATTGTTTAGCAGTTATTTTGATTGTTAATTGGAAGAGAATGTGCAAAGATAAAGAATTTTGTTTATTTTAAAAATGAAGAAAAGGTTGTTCTCTGTTTCCTCTCAATATTTTAAATACAATGATATATCTGAATATATTTATAAGGAAATTTCATATAAACTTTTGTCACTTAGGTCCAATGGATTAATTGTCTTAAGATAATGAAATTATTGGATGAGATACCTTTGCTTCTTCCTCTCAAGTAAGATAATGTAATGTATCTATCAACATGCATGCGTAAGCTAATTTGGAATAAGATACTTATAAGAGGAAACCTCACTAAGCCCCTCTGAACTCCTGGCCGATTTTGCAGACTCCCCTCTGAACTTCTAAATCTCTCATTTTGAACCTCTAAACTTTCATTTGCTCTCACTTTGGACCTCTCTGTCAGTTTTCAATGTTAGATTAAACGGTTTGACTTTTTTATACCTATTATACCCCCACGTTAAAACTACACCGTTTTGGATTTCAAAACTACAACACTCACCCAGCCCAAAACGACGTCGCTTTGGGCATTAATTTTTTAATTTTTTTTAAAGCAAAATATATATATATATATATATATATA
>NC_081543.1:1171072-1182152 GCF_901000735.1 Corylus avellana
GCCCTTCACACTTTCGTTTGCCTTTTGGCTAAATCAATTGTCTCATTGGGTAAAATAAGGATGTAGATTGCCTTTCAACCCAAGATGATTAAGTTAGAAACTTAGCTCACTGCCTAATGCCAACCCCACTAACCATTCATGCCTGTTGCTTTCTCTAGATTTTGAGTGGTGATTCGAAGCTTCTTAAAGTACAAAAAGTATTGATGAAATCCATCTAAAAGCTTTAATTAAGAAATTGTGAAGTTGATTAATAAATTCGACATCCATGCATAAAAAAAAGTATTTTGTTTGTATATAATGCATAGCTTTTGTAACCTTTTGTCCTGTCGTGGTCTTTTTCAGAGTAGGTAGACTGTGTGTCGGCAGCAGGTGTGTTAGTGTTACGCAACACATTATTAATAGTCAAGTATGCCGTTAATGACGTAACACAACTACAACGCCAAGTCCGTACCACATGCAAATAGTTAGGTAATGATTGTTTGTGTCTTTTTTTACACAAACAAACAAAAGTTTGTCGCATCTGTTGCTGCCCTTGCATCTAGCTTACGTGTACAAGTGTTGCGTTAAGTCATGACCTACCAAATGGATGAGACAATTGTCCATTGTTGTTCTCCTTTGATTTATTGTTGATCCATCCAGAAGAACTAACTTCTGGTAGACGCTATTGTTGTTCAATTTTTATTTTCTTTTTAATATTTTTAATATTAGACGAGTATTTGTGTGTGTCCACTTTGGTAAACGCTTTTGAACTTGCATCATCATTCACTTCTAGTGGACGTTATTGCTCTTCAATATTTTTTATTTTTTTAATGTTAGATGAGTATCAACGTCGAAGTAGATGCTAATGAACTAGTATCCGCGTCCACTTCCGGTGGACGCTATTAGTCTTTACCTTTTTTTTTTTTTTTTTTTAGATGAGTATCAACGCCCACCAAAGTGGACACTGATGAACTAGTATCAGCGTCCACATTTGATGGACGCTATTGCTCTTTAATATTTATTTATTTATTTTATTATGTTAGATGAGTATCAGCGTCCACTTTGGTGGACGCTGATGACCTAGCATCAGCGTCCATTTCTGGTGGATGCGATTGCTCTTCAATTTTTATTTATTTTTAGTCATCAGCCTCCACTTTTGGGTGGACGTTATTGTTCTTCAATTGTTCATTTTTATTTTTATTATGTTAGATGAGTATCAGCGTCCACTAAAAGTGGTCACTTATATGAGATGTCATCAACGTCCACTAGTGATGTTGTATTTCCCGCTAGTCCATTAGCGTTCACTATACAGTAGACGCTAATTAATACTAAGCATTAGGGTTGACTATTAGCCACTACAAAAATTCAATTTTTTTGTAACGAACCGTTGGTGACGTGTCAAGGCTGTTAACACGTTACTAACAATTAGTAACGTGTCATTGGTAACGTGTCCAGGGTGTAAACAAATTGTCTGTAACTACTAGGGATTTAGTAATGTGTCAATTTCTGACATGTTACTAAATGGTAACGTGTTAGTTTCTTTCTGACACGTTACTAAAGTTTAAAAAATTATTAAAAAAAAAAAATCTGGGCAAAAATTTGAAGTTTTTTGTTTTCAAATATTTTTTCCGGAATTTTTTTTTTTTTTCAAATAATATTATGGAAACTGGTTTTCAAATCCAAACCTAGCACAGTTGATATCATGGAATCTGATTTTTTTTTTTTTTCCAAATAATATCATGGAATCAGATTTAATAAACCATCAAATAATATCATAGAACTCATAATGCCTTAAATCAGCAGTTTCAGCAACACGACGAAGCAGAACACTATGAATTAGTTTCAACAACATATACAAACATTTGCAACTTTCTTCTGGAACCCGAGCTCCATTTAGGCTTGATATTCAGCTATCTCCTTTTCAGCCTCTTCTTTGTCTTGTTTCAACCTAGCCATTTTTTCTAACAATAAAAAGACAAGTTATATATATTAAACTCCAATATATTAATGCAAAACACAAGCTATATATATAAGGAGATGGACGGACTTGCCGGAAGGAGTTGCCGGAGAGAGAGAGAGAGAGAGAGAGTACGTACTGTGAGAGGCTAGCGCCGAAGAGGAAATTCCCTCTTCTTCGAAGAAGAGAAAGGAAAAGATAGAGAGAAAAAAGAGAAGAAGACCTATGCGGGAGAGGTAGAAAAAAAATAGGAGGGAAGAAAGAAAGAGAAGGGGGGGAAAAAATATTGGGAACCAACTAGTCGCAGGTTCCCAAATAATATCATAGAAAATTTCCTTTTGTGACGTGTGGTTTTGACACGTTACCAATTAGTAACGTGCCATTATGGCACGTTACCAATTTGGTAACGTGCCATAATGGCACGTGACTAATTGGTAACATGTGGACTTTTACACGTTATTAAAATATTTAGTAACGTGTTATAAACTACCACGTCACTGAATAGTAACGTGGCAAATATTAATGAATAGTATACACGTCACTAATACTTCTTCTTCTTTTTTTTCTTTTTTTTCTTTTTTTTTTTTTGTAGTGAGCATCCACTAGATAGTGGACACTAATGAGCACCTATCTGCGTCCACTTAGAAAAAAAAAAAGGACGCAGATAAGGTGCTCATTAGCTAATAAGGTCGCACCTAATGATTCAATTTCTTGTAATGATTCTTGTATGTATTAACTTTATAATTTACGTGCATTGATAGAGTCACGTCATGACTCTATAGATTTTGTGGGGTGGACATGCAATGTTCTTGTAAAGCATGATCATGAAAGGTCTTTACACTTTTTGCTATTTTTTCTCCAAATTACCAAATGGGTCCCCGATCAAAAGCAAGATCATGAAGTAGAATAGTCAAGCTGAATGCAATGAAAATAATATACGTATAATTAATTATATCAAAATTTTAGCTTGTATATTTACAAATACAAACGTGGGATGTAATCACATCACTTTCATTTTCCAGATTTGATTATAGAATATTGAAAGTTCTGCTTTAATTAATTAATGTCTTGAAACAAGTAGTATTATATATGGTGGATATTAGTTCTAATATTTTTCATTTGTCACAAGTCCGTTCTAATATTATATATGGTGGATATATTAGTTCTAATATTATATATGGTGGATATATTAGTTCTAATATTATTTATGGTGGCTATTAGTTCTAATGATTGTTGGTGTCTTGTTTTTTTTGACACAAACAAACAAAAGTCTGTTGCATCTGTTGCTGCCCCTACATCTAGCTTACGTTTACAAGTGTTGCGTTAAGTCATGACCTTCCAAATGGATGAGATAGTTGTCGTTCTCCTTTGATTTATTATTGATCTATCGAGAGAAGAGGTAACTTCTGGTGGACACTATTACTCTTCAATCTTTATTTTCTTTTTATTATTTTTAATGTTAGAAGAGTATCAACGTCCACTTTGGTAGATGGCATGGATGCTGATGAATTAGCATCATCGTTCATTTATGATGGACGCTATTGCTCTTCAATTTTTATTTTTATTTTTTATTTGCCGTGGGTAGAGCCACAAATATTGACCCAATTAAGGTTAATTTGCCGCCATCATTCAAACGCTTGATCTACTCAGCTTGCTTCTTTATGCTACTCAATTTATATTTTAATGAACAATTATATAATATATACAATCAGAGGCATCTTTATGCTACTCAATTTTTATTTTACTTTTTAATTTAATTTAATTTTTTGAAAAATATCTCATATATTGATGAAAATCAAAGTACACAGCTTATACAACAAAGCTAATGCAACACAAGCTTATACAACACGGCCAAACCGACTGGGACTTCACCAATCTACTAACCTATGTCAAATGCAAAATATTCCGTTACAACAATAGATCTGCATGAGGCAAATACCAGCTAAACATAGGAAAAGCCCATCACAAACCAAGTAATTAATAGGAGTAAAACCCCTACACCGAACCTAAACCCCACAACCCAAGGTCAGGCGACAAAACTCACATGGACAACAAGTCCTTATTGAAAACAGAAAACAAAAAAACAAAAACTTCCCAAACAGTAATAGAGAAGCACGGCATCATAGACATTCTTAGAAAGACGCACCGAAATAGATCAGGATTTAGATCTAGAACTACAAACAGTCAACATAGATCTAAAAAACCCATGCCAAAATAGAAACCATAGAGAAGACACCAAGTACTACTGCAGAAAAAGGGGAGGCATCTTCCCTCCTAAGGATTTTAAGTAAGCTTGAAGGAAGAAAGAAAAAAATGAAAAGTTTCTAGAGAGAAGGCAGAGCCTCTCTCTCTCTAGAAACTGCAGAGATATTTTATTTTATGCTACTCAATTTATATTTTAATTAACAATTATATAATATATACGTACAATCAGAGGCATCTTTATGCTACTCAATGTACTCATCCATAAAAAAATAAGAGGCATCTTTCCCCTCCCCCTAGTACTCCCCTCTTCATTCCTCCCTCTTTCTTTCTTTTTTTATTTTATTATTATTATTTTTATTTTTTATTTATTTATTTATTTATTATTATTATTATTTTAAAATTTTTAATTTTTTCAGTTTATTTTTTTAATTTTTTCGACCAATCCATTTGATTCGCCCATCCCTTTATTTATGTTGAGCTGCCTCCGTCCGCCTTCCGCTGTACCCCGCTCTTCATCTCCCTTGGATTGGTTGGACTTTAGATCTAGTTTTTCAAATTTTGATCTAGTTTCCTCAACTGGTTTCTCTCAGCCATGCACTAGCCCACTGCACTCCTCGGCTCTTTAGCTGCCCATCGACGCAAAACAGCTTCATCTCGTCCACCACGCATGGGTCAGTGTGCTTTGCTTCTCTCACTCCGACTGTTGTAGCTATTTGCTGGCTTATATATATATATAAAGGTTTGACTTCTCCTTAGATCTACTTTTATGAGCATCTTTGGGTTAAATTTTTATTCTAGTCTTCTGGTCGAATATGATTAGTTTTAGTGTGAGAGTTTTACTCCCATGGCCAAGAAAATAAAAGTTGGAAATATGTGCTACTTATGTATTAGATTGAGTCTGCCTGGAGCAGATCTGTTCCATAACTGAAGTTTGAACATGGGCTAGCGAATGTTGAAGTCATAGATAAGACTTAATTGTAAGATTTTTATGTTTGTTTTTATGACTTTGTAATTTCATAGTATTATCTATGATTTATTAGAACTTTATGCTTTCTGATATAAGCTTTATACTTTTGATTTTTTTCAATAAATGAATTTGAAAGATTTTCATAAAAAAAAATATATATAAACCATTAATTGCACTATATAACTTTAAATCCAATTTTATTTGAAATTTGTAATCTCCAATGCAATAAAAGTGGTCTTTTTTTCACAGCTCTTCTATCATTGTTGGAGACATCATGTACATGATGTTCTTAGAGCTGGGCGCTATAGGAGATTCGGCCCAAGGCCGAAATGAAGCGAGAGGAGATTGGCGGTCGGGATTTTGGGATTTGGGCCGAATCTCTTTTTGTAGTGGGATTTGGGTTCATTACTATTATGGCTGTTTTGTGTTCTCATTGTGTTGTTGTTTGGGGTTCTCGGTTCTCCTTCCATGTATTGTTTGTGTCGTTTTTCTTTATTTAATGTTTTATGTCACTTTTATCTTTGCCTAGGAGAAAAAAATAATATTTTTTTAGATAATTCTATAATCTACTCTGAAAGATCTTTAATTTTATTTAATTTATTAATATCTATTTAAATTATATACTGAGTTAAAAAAAAAAATTAATTTATTACTTAAAAGTTTTAAAAACAACCCTAATCTTATTTGGGATTGAGGTCCCCCACAATGGTTATGAATTGCAAAGGTATTTTGGGTGCTAGTGTGACTATTTAATTTGCACATAAAGTGATAGATTAATTTCGCTGTGCATCTGAAATTTTTCACCCCTAACACAATTCAAATATACTACTACGTAATTGTTTTCCCTTTCATTTTCTCAATATCAGGAGAAAAAGAAACTCCATTAATGCTTAAGCATGATTTGGAAAATTGAATTCTTCTTAACGATAACCTGGGCACATTCATTCTTTATGGAGTTTGATTTAAAATGATGATAGCCTTAAGCTTGATAAACCTGTTCTTTTGCGGATGCATTCATTTTACAAGTTATTAGTAAAGCTAAATGTTACATGATGTTATTGGTTGATGAACCCAACATTACATGACGTTTTAAAGTACAATCAATTCTTGGTATAGACATTTTTTTTTTTTTTTGAAAAACTTCACTTTGCCCTTTAAAGTATCACCATTTTTGACTTACCCCCCTTAAACTTCAAACTCTCTCACTTTGCTTCTTAAATTTTTAATTTCTACTACTTTGGACGCCAATAGATAAACCAAACGGTTATAACCCATGGAGGCCCAGAGACTATTGTGCTAGAAATCAATGCACCACTTGTCAAAGTCGGTGGACATTAAAGTTGATGAAGAATAAAGACAAAGAAAAATGTTATGTCCAACGTCTATAATCCAACAGAGGACCTAAAGGTCAAAAGTTTTTCTTAAACAATGTTTTGTAACAATTATTACAGCAAATGTGAGGAGTGTTTCTCTCTGCCTTCCTCCAAGTGTTATTTGACGGAATAAATATAATGACAAAATTTATAAAAAGATAAACTTGTCCAACAAGCTTACTTTACAGTTGGCAATGATTAGTAAAGTGAAAGAGAAATCAGAGCTTGGAGAAAAGAGATTTTTTTTTTTTTTTTTTTTTTTTTTTTGAAAAACCGTCCCATAAGTTGATAAATATTTTTCAAAATAATAAATTTTATGAGATAATGACACAAATTAACTTTTGAAAAAAAATAAAAAATTGACATAAATTTTCTTTAAATCAGTTTTGAGGATAAATTTCTTTCGACCCACTTTAATAAATGCCAACAGTTTCTAACATTAAGTTTAAAACGTTTCTAAATTTGTTCCCATGATTCTGAAGTAGTTTAAAACATTACACTTCAAGAAAATAAATGACAAACACATTGATGTCAACAAATAAAATCATTCGTAGGGCTAGGTCGACATGAGTTATTTTGTTTCCTTAATAAGACTATAACATGTGGCACTTGTTTTAACTTTTAAATATAATGGACAGTCAAATTTAAGAATTTGAGAAATTCAAATTTTTAAGAATTCAAGGGAATCCGGATAAAAAAAAAAAAATGAATAAAAAAAAGATGACAATCGCTTCTTTATGCCCTTTTTTTTAGCACCACTTTATAGTAATGACCAAATCAAACAGTCGGCCGCCAGTGTTGCTGAAAGATTGAAAAACTGTTTAAGAATTTGAGTTCAATTTGTATTCCAAAACTTGTTTGTAAGAGCATTAGTAGCAGATGTCCTATATGTGATTTCCTTACTTATGTTTAGGAAAATTTTCAAAAAAACAACAAAAACCTACTTACATCAAATTCTCTACATCTAACCAACTCTCAAGGGTTAGTAAAGTGTTTCTCAATGTGTAAGAAACCGAAAGTAATTTTTTATCCATATTTTTTGTTAATTGGGAATTGTGATGAAATTTGATGAAAAAAGTAATGATAGGTAAGAAACTTGTATTTTTTTTAAGAAATAATATTTTAATGGTATAGAGAAATGTAATGACAGCTATTGTAAAATATATTTTCATAGGAAAGCAAAAAATAGTTTCGTACTCTGAACTTAAGAAAAATCAAAAAGAAGTTGATGCTAGTGCTTTAAAGACCGTAAGGCTTGCTCAGTTTTATTTTAATGATTTTTTTTTTAACATTTTAAGTTATCATTTGGGATAGCCCATCATTACTAACACGAAATATGTATTGTGGATGCATTATTTTATTCATTAATAATATTATAATTGATTATGTCACTTGCGACAACTATAGTTAAAATAGCTTTTTTAACAATAAATATTGTTAAAAATTATTTACACAACCAAATGAAAGATTATTCGATAAATAGTTGTTTGGTTATATATATTGAAAATGATATATTCAAGAAATCATACGTCGATTTCAAATACAAAAACTCATTGAGAACAGCTTACTAACATTGCGAACCAAAATCTTGGCTCCATTACTATTCACAAGATTGATAGGGACAAATCCAAGGGTCAATTCTAATATGCTGCAATACATATATCTTACTGGATCGAGACTCTAATAATTTGCTGCTTTAATTGGCTGCAATTGTGAGAGAGTCTATGATTGAGCGGTCATATATGAACTCTCTCACCCTAAATAATTTAGCGAGTAATTTGCTATCTAGACAATTTAGACAACATATTGATGGAGACGAATACCCTAGCTCCTAAGACACGGAGCGCTGCACAGGAGGGAGCTCAGCTTGGGGAGGAGGGATGGCCTTGCTGCCTCCCTCCTTCCTTTGCCTCTCTACGCATGGTGAGCTAACCTATTTACCTGATGTACCCTAACTCCTTTGCTACCTTCCTCCTCCCCTCGCCCTCTTTGCCTGTGCAGTTTTTCCCCGTCTCTTCCGCCTCTTTTCCCCTCCATCCCTCCCCCTTTTTTTTTCCTCTCTCTGCTCCTCTCTGTTTTCTCTTGTGCGGTGTGGGTAACCCTTGGGATTCCCCACGTTTTGCTTTTGATCCCAGCTACAGCCTTCCCCGTTTCTCTACCTCTTCAGGGTGTCGCCATTTTCCTTCGCTCCGGTCTCCGGCGGGTGCAAATCTGGGGTTTAGATCTGTTTCTTACTGGCTTGCTCGGCAAACGACGCGCTTCGACTCCGCCTCCACTCCTTCTCCGATCCGTGCTCCAGCGTCCAAGCCGCCACTCCATCACCATCTCTAGTGCCTGCAGGTTTTAATTTTGTTTTTTTGTTTTTTTTTTTCCCGTATTTCCTGTATTTTTGGTTGTGTTTTATTGCTTTTGAATAAACTCTGCCAGTCTCCTGGCCTTTGGGCCGCGTTTGAGTGCAGGCTCCTGACCTTCAGGTTGTGGAGGTGGACAGTCTTCTGACTGTCTCGATTTGGGGTCTCAACAGTTTAGTCTCGGTGTGGGAGCTTCTGCTCCTATGCCAAGGTTATTGGCTACCTATATATTGAGTGGTATCTGCCTACAGCAGATCTATTCGTCAATAGAAATTTGTCATAGGATAGCAGATCTATAGTCATTGTAAGGAAATGTAATATTTACCGGGAAAAGTTCACGTAACCCCCTCAAACTACTACTTAATTGATAATGTTTTTTTTCAAATTTTCAATTGTGACAATGTCCCTCCAAACTACAAAAAATTGTCAATATTTTTCTTACCCATTGTAAAATTACCCTAACAAAATTAAAAAAACTAAAACTTCTAGAAAAACCTGTAACTAACAAAAAAAAAAAAAAAATCCAAACGTTTGGCCAATTTTTTTTTTTTTAAAATCAATTTTATAAGAAAAAAATTAAAAAAATTTCGATTTTTTTTTTTTATAAATTTTTATTTTTGTTTTATAATTTTATTTAAATTAAAATTTACATTTAAAAATAAATAAAATTTTCGTTTAATAAAATTAAATTTTTTGTTTTTTAAAACAAAATAAAAAAATAGTTTTTTTTTTTTAATAAAAATTTCCGTTTTAAAAAAAAAAAAATTAAAAATTTTTGTTTAAAAAAAATTGTTTTTTTTTTTAAATATTATTTTTAAATTAAAATTTTTTGTTTTTTAAAAAATCTTTTTTTTTTTTGAATTTATAGAGGTATTTTTGTCTTATTGAGAAATTTATAGGAGCATTTTTGTCTTATTGCTACTCTTGGGGGGGGAGGGACATTGACAATATTTTGGTAGTTTGGAGGGGACATTGTCAATTTGTCGTAATTGAAAGTTTGGGAGGGAGGGGACATTATCAATTGGATGGTAGTTTGAGAATGGTATATGAACTTTACCCATATTTCTTTCTATGGCGTGTATGTGTAGAGCTTTATGCTTGTGGATGTAACCTTCCTTCATTTAATGAGATCTCTATGATTTTATTTAACAAAAAAAAGAAGAAAAAAAACATATTGATGGAGATCTCAATCCTACCCTATTAGAGCACTAGCTACTTTACTTAATATGTTGGAGATGATCTTGCTTCTTTACTCATTTCTATTTTCATCATTTCAATGTAGCAAAAGTAGGTAACGGCTAAAGTAGTGAAAAATCTTTTTAGATTGCTTTCCAGATTTGGCTTAAATGTTATTATTAAAATAACAGTATGTATGATGTAATTTAAGTAACGGTCAAGATTGAATTTCAAAATTGATTTACTTTTAAAAGTTTTTAAATTGGAGAGAAAAAATAAAAAGAGATTTCGAGAGATTCAATCTTAACCATTGCTTAAACTACAACAGACATGTGCAGCATGTAAGCCGGATCCTCATGAATGAATGATGTGCTAGCCATGCTCTCTAATAAAGTATTATGAGTTGAGTAGTTCATACGTACGTCTTTCCTTATTCCTGTTATTTCTTATCTTTGTGTTTTTTTTCTCGAAGGAGAAATGTTATATATTCCCAAATTTTTTTCTTAAAAATTGGTTTCCAAATGATATGTTACCATCTCATGAAATTTATTATTTTGAAAAATGTGACACAAACTCATGGAATGGAATGGTGACACACATTTGAAACCAACTTTTGAAATAAAAATTTAAAATATTTAGCATTTATCTTTCATAAAGATCTCTCTCTAAAAATCTTTGACTGAATTTGCTGGAGTTTGTTTCTTTGACTTCATTTGTTTGGTCCGGTTTTTTTGTAACTAGGAACGAGCGTGTTGCTCTTTCTTCTGGTTGGTTGTTGGTGTTCCAGTCGTCTTTAGCATGGAGAGATTATTTTGTGTTTGTCTTCTTCCATAAAGCTTTCACTCATCAGAATATATATATATATATATATGGAAAAATTACAGTTTAACCTTTCAAAGTTGACAGCGTTTTTCAATTCGAACACTAAAGTTTCAATTTTTGCAATCTATCCCTTCAAAGTTTCAAATTTTTGCAATTTGACCAATTGTATCCAAAACTTTCCATATTGCCCATAATTTTTATTTTTTATAAAAAATATTTTATAAAAAATCAAGGCCACCCCTTTGCCCAT
>NC_081543.1:1182215-1193171 GCF_901000735.1 Corylus avellana
GCAATATGGGAATTTTGGGATAATATTGGTCGAATTGAAAAAAATTGAAACTTTGTGAGGGTGGATTGCAAAAATTGAAACTTTGATGTTCGAATTGAAAAACGCTATCAACTTTGAGAGGGTAAACTGTAATTTTTCATATATATATATATATATATATATATATATATATAACAACATGATTTTTTCACGTGCAAAGGATACATATTAATTTTATTGACTATTTTATAAGAAATTTTTGTCCCCGACCAACTAGTAAGTGGTTGACAGCTAAATCTCACGTAATCTCTCTCAATCAACCTAATTGCCGTGGATCCTCGTCCTCCGCTGTTGATGCCTTATTGTACTTTACTCTCAAAGTTATAGTGTTCAACGCACTTGGTTCTTGTCTTCTTTTCTCTTCTCATCTCTTCTTCGCCATCCAATCTTGATTTTATTTGTTCTTATTTCTTAGTGTTCTTCCACTCACTAGTGGATACCCTTCCCATATGTAAACTGTCAGAATAAAGAAAAAGAAAATTTCCTTCCACTACCTAAAGAACAAAAGATAAAAGTTGGAAAAAAAGAAAAATGTTCACGAGGGACATAAATTTTCTCTAAACTAGCTTGAAGAAAATTTTCTCCGACCTACTTTAATAAGTGCTAAGTGTCATCTCTCACATGTTATTTTTTTTTAATATTTTTAACACTTATTTATTGACATTCTACTAGCGTAGAAACTAAACATTAATTTTTTAGAAATCTAAAGATATATATTTTTTTTTGTAAAGAAATCTAAAGATATTGAATGATACTTATTACTTATTAGAATATGTTGATTTTTTTTTCCAAACTAATTTAGAGAAAATTTGTTTCCATCCGGAAATCGTATTCCGGTTGATGATTTATGTGGGCGAATATTAAAAGTCATTTAAAGGACAGTGATGGATATGGCCATGATTTTGAGTACGACCTCTATAAATTTTGGAAAATGTTAGGTGCTTTTTTGGTGTTCTCTTAGTGTCCTCCAAGTCCTACGTGAGTATTATTTTATAAATACTAAGTGAGAGATATAAGAGCAACTTACTTTTTTGTTTTTTTAAAATAATATCCACCTAGAACTATAAAACACAAGAAGAGCACCTAGCATTGTCTATAAATTTTTATGGAACACGATTGTTGTGAATTTTTCACTCCTGATGATGTCAGTAATTCACTTGTATGTTCCAACATATAGTACAATAAGGGAAACAATAGTTTTATTAAAACTGTGGTTATTATTATTATTATTATTATTATTATTGTTGTTGTTGTTGGTGCAAGGAATACTAAATAAAGCATGGTCTTCAACCGATTGAGCTACCTCTTGGGACATGCTTTTCTTACTTGTAATAATGTTAACACGTGTTTTTGTGAAAAAGAGTTTTAAAGTCAATTGTTTTTTTTTCAATATATATATATTTTATGTTTTTTACCAACAGTATTTTTTTTTTTTTTTTCCCTTTTTATAATAACTAGTTAGAGTCAACGTGATTCCTAGTATAATGTATTTTTGTGATATTTAATTTTGAAAATACAATATCATATATACAAGGTATTATAAATATATTTAATATGTATTTATTGTATAAGCATATATTTAATTTTTTAAGAGAAGTAAACCAAGACCATATTAGAATATTGAGTAGTAAAAAATTTTGTCAACATTCTACACTATGTAAATAGAGTAGTTCAATGATCATGATCTAAACTAAAAGACAAATGTTAGGGGTACTAACACATGAATACAAACATGACGTGGAGCTTATTTATTGGTATTCGTAGCATTTTTCTTTATTAATTGTTTTGATCATCTCCAATGAATAAGTTCCACATCATGTTAATATCTATATGTTAGTAAAAGAGTTAGTACCCCAAACATTTCTCAAACTAAAATTTATCTTTTCTTTCTTTTTCTTCCATTTCTCATGTACCCAAAACATAACAAAAGTTTGTTTCGCAAAAATCTGCTTTATCCCTGTGATATTTGGTATCAAGAAGTGAATACATCTTTATAATTTCAACTGACACACTTTTGATATTCGAGCTATTTTTTACACTTAATTTTAAACTTCATTGTTTTCTGATGACTTTTCGTCCTCGCGTGGTCAGCTGCATTGGACTAATATGCGGACACGCTCTAGAATCCTTCCTATAAAATTCATATCCCTTCTCTATTGCAACGCAGACATTCTATTCATACTCCTTCACTAAGATTTTCTGATCATGAACTCCTATACATTGAAAGCTCAACTTTTCTTCTAGTTCGAGCTTATCCACACTTATCAAAATGCAACATGATTCATCAACCCAACATTCTTTTTGAGGTAATTACCTTTTTTTCTTATCAACTACAACGCATTATCGTTTTGCTCCCATTAACTAACAATCCTACTACCCAACCTCATCAAACTATCATTTTGTGCCCAAAACCTTCATTCCGCCAGTCAATGGCGTTAACTCAGACAGTCAACCCGTCACTTTGTCTCCATGAACTATAACGCATTGTCACTTTGACAATCTGAGTTAACGTATTTGACTGACGGAAGAGGGGTTTTTGGCACAAAATGGTAGTTTAATGGGGTTGGGCACTAGAGTTGTCAGTTCATGGGGGCAAAATGACAATGCATAGTAATTGATGGGGAAAAAAAAATAATTACCCCTTCTTTTTTTCTTAGAAGATAACCAATGAAGCAAAATTTTCTTTGATCATGTCATGGAGAAACAAGATAATCTTTGATCATCTTTCTTAGGCTAAATAACTCTTTTTTTTCTTAGTGACCTTACATGACAGAAGAGAGTGAGCATCCGATATGTATGTCTTGGAAGCCTCGGAAAAAAAGTCATATACATATCATGTCTTGAAATGCTTATCAAATTTTTATGTTTGGAGCACAACAACACTATCTAGCCCTCTTGTTCTTTTTTCTAGACCTTGCAAGACAGAAGAGAGAACCTCAAACATGGGTATCTTGAAACTTTCAGCTTGAAATTTTTTTTAAAAATAATATAAAATAAAGGGAGTGGATAGTGGGAGACAAAGAAATAAATAAAATAATATAAAACAAAGTGAGTGGTGGGGGAGGAGAAAATAAGAAAAGAGACAGAGAGGAAGGGGCGGAGAAGGTGGGAGAAAGAAGAAAAAGGTAATGGAGAAAGACAAAAATGTACCAACAACCTTTGAATTATTTTCAGGAAGGTTAAAATAGTCATTTTACTCTCAAACAAAAATTCCCTATTCCTGTAGAATCCGCACTCGTTTATAGCTTTAAGTTTAAGATAAAAAAAAAGAAAAAAAAGTGCTGTTGGAAATTTTTACACAATATGCCAATTTTTTTTTTTTTTGACACAGTTAAACTTCATAATACAATTTCAAATAGGCTCTACTTCAATTTTTTATTTGCTCAAGTATCGTTTGACGACTTTGTTGCCCAAATGATGAGAGAGAGAGAGCCGCGTATGTTGATTTGGGCCCATCACTCCTGGTTGGTTGTTTCCCTTACATGTTGTATGAATTGGTGTAACAGGCAAAACATAATTCCGTAGCAGCCTTCCTTCATTTCCTTTGGACTTGCAAAGAAGCAAAAATGGATGAGGTTAAGAGACTACATCCCTCTCCCTTTCTCCAAGTATTTTTTGAACGAATGGCATCAGGGGAGTTCCTTCACATCTTTCGGGGACGAAAAGTCTGCGAGGGACTTTTACACAAGTTGAAGATATCGTTGTTGTCCATGAGTGCACTCTGTGAAGACGCGGAGGAAATACAATTTACAAATCCTGCTGTGAAAGATTGGCTCGATGAGTTGAAAGATGCTGTCTATGATGCAGAGGACACCTTGGATGAGATAGATTCTGAACTCTTGCAACGTAAGTTGGATGCTGAATTTCAAACAACTGCAAGTAAGGTACGAAACTCCATTTCTACTTTTCTTAGTCCTTCTGTTAAGAAGGTAGAGCCAAAGATAAAAGAAGTACTAGACAAACTAGAATATTTAGCAAAACAAAAGGATGCTCTAGGTTTGAAAGAAGGTGTTGGAAGAGAATCATCAAAAAGATTGCCCACGACTTCTTTGGTTGAAGAATCTGGTATTTTTGGTAGGGATGATGATAAGGAAAAAATAATAAACTTATTGCACTTAGATGATGGATGTGTCATTGAAAATCTGTATGTGATTCCCATAGTCGGCATGGGGGGAATTGGCAAGACCACCCTTGCTCAGCTAGTATACAAGGATAAGAGGGTGAATGAGCATTTTAACCTTCAAGCATGGGTTTGTGTATCAGATGAGTTTGACATGTTAAAGGTAACGAAAACAATTCTAGAGGAAGTGGGCTCGTCTACTAATGATGATAGTAAGAATCTAAATCAGCTTCAACTTACATTACAGGAGAAATTGATGGGGAAGAAATTCCTAATTGTTTTAGATGATGTATGGAACGAGAATTATGCTGATTGGAAGGTCTTAAGTGGTCCATTTGAATCTGGGGCACAAGGAAGTACGGTCATTGTAACAACACGCAATGACAGTGTTGCATCAATGATGCGCACTGTTCCAACTCATTATCTCAACATGTTATCAGAAGAAGATAGTTGGTCACTATTTGCAAAACATTCATTCCCCGATGGCAAATTTGATGCACGTTCAGAGCTAGAAGTAATAGGTAGACAAATTGTGAAAAAGTGTGAAGGTTTACCTTTAGCGGTCAAAGCAATTGGGAGTATCTTACAATCTAAATTAGATGTTGATGAGTGGGAGAGGATATTGAAGAGTGAATTATGGGATTCGCCAATAGACTACACAAACATTCTTCCTAGTTTAAGATTAAGCTACAAATACCTTCCCTCACATTTAAAGCTATGCTTTGCTTATTGTTCAATATTCCCAAAGGGTTATGCATTTGAAAAAGATCACTTAATATTATTATGGATGGCCGAAGGTTTATTGCAAGAACCTAGAAACAGAACAATGAAAGAAGTTGGTGAAGATTATTTTTGTAATCTTGTATCAAGATCATTATTCCAACAATCATGCGGTAATAAATTAGGTTTTGTAATGCATGATCTTGTCAATAATTTGGCAAACTTTGTATCTGGGCAATTTAGCTTTAGGCAGGAGAGTAACAAGACACGTCACTTGTCGTACTTTAAAACAAGATTTGATAACTTCGAGAAGTTTGAGGCTCTTTACAAGGTTAAGCGGCTGCGCACCTTCCTGCCATTAGAATTTTCCATAAGAGACAACAATTTAACTAAAAAAGTACCTCATGATTTATTGCCAAAGCAAAGATACTTACGGGTTCTCTCTTTGTCTCACTATGAGAATGTGACTAACTTGCCTGACTCAATTGATAAAATCATACAGTTACGTTATTTGGACCTTTCTTTCACTGCAATTAGAAGCTTGCCTAATTCCCTGTGTAAGTTGATCAATTTGCAAACACTCAAGTTATCATGTTGTTACAAACTTGTTGGATTGCCAAGGGATATGCGAAAACTCATTAATCTACGACATCTTGATATCACCGGGACTAGATTAATAATGGAGATGCCGATACAATTGGGTAGCCTAAAATATCTCCAAACATTGACTACATTTATAATCAGCAAAACTAGTGGGTCCTGCATAGGAGAGTTGGGAAAACTTACAAATCTTCGAGGAAAGCTTACTATTTTGAATCTTCAAAATGTTGTCTTTTCTGAAGATGCATTGGATGCATGCTTGAAGGAGAAGAAACACATTAAGGATTTGGTGTTGGAATGGAAAGCTGATACTGATACTGATGTTTTAGAAAGTCAAAGAACTATACTTGACAGTCTCCAGCCTCATTCAAATCTAGAAAGTCTTACAATCAAATATTATAGCGGCAAAAGCTTTTCAGATTGGGTAGGGCATCATTCATTCTCTAATATAGCATCTCTTTATCTATACGATTGTAAATATTGCTGCAGCTTGCCACCACTTGGGCAGCTACCCTCTCTGCATGACCTTTCTTTCATTCAATTTGATGAAGTTGTTAAAGTGGATCGTGAGTTTTATGGCGACGGTTCTTTTTCAATTAAGCCATTTGGAGCCTTAAAAGTTCTAAGATTTGAGCAAATGTCGAAGTGGGAGGAATGGTTAAGTGAAAGTGGAGATTTTCCTCTTCTTCAAGAGCTTTATATATATGATTGCCCTAAGCTAACAAGAGAGTTGCCCATCCATCTTCCTTCTCTAATCAAACTTGAGATCATGGAATGTCCGCTACTAGTGTCTTCACTCCCAAGGGCTCCTTCTATATGTCAATTGAATCTAACAGGCTGTAATAAGGACCTGTTGAAGGATTTGCCAACCAAAATACAGATTCTCAAAGTTGGAGGATTTGATGCACTAGATTCCCGAGCCATTGGAATGAAGGAGTCCAGCTATTCTCTCCAAGAGTTAGAAATCTCTAACTGTTCCTCATTTTCAATGGGTGATTTACCATCTACTTTAAAATCCATTTCCATCACAGACTGTCAGAGGTTAGAACTTCCGATGCACCAAATCTTTTCATCCCTTAAAAAGTTGCACTTGGAAAATATTAATGATTCTTTCAGGTCCTTGCCATTGGACTTATTCCCAAACCTTTCTCATATCTTTATCTTTAGGTGTGTGCATTTGGAAACTCTTACAATTTCAGACCAACTTGGTCTTGATTTAATGATCTTGCACATGCGAATCATAAATTGCCCTAATTTTGTATCTTTTCCAAAAGGAGTATTTCGTGCCTCCAAACTTACCTTGCTTTTACTCTGGAGTTGTGGTCGTTTAAGGTCACTACCTGATAAAATGCACGTACTCCCATCTCTTGAGGAATTGCAAATAGTCGATTGTGAAGAACTTGAGTCTTTTCCTGATGGGGGTTTGCCTTGTAATCTGAAATCGGTTTCCATCATCGATTGTGACAATCTCGTTGCTGGACGAATGGGATGGGGTTTGCAAAAGCTCCCATTTCTTAAAAATTTGTCTATTTGTGGTGAAAGGGGAGATGTGGAGTCCTTTCCGGAGGTGGGATTGCTGCCCACCAATCTGACTGCTCTTCAAATAAAGAATTTTCCAAATTTGAAATCTTTGGATAAGGGGCTTCAACAGCTCACCTCTCTTGAAGAATTGCTGATCGATAACTGCCCTATGCTTAAGTACATGCCAGAAGAGGGCTTGCCTGCCTCTGTTTCTGTTTTACGGATCGACTATTGTCCTTTGATAAAGAGACAATGTCAGAGGAAAAAAGGAAAAGAATGGCGCAAAATTGCTCACGTCCACCTAAAAATGATGGATGATGAATTGATTGAATGAGCAAAAAGTTTAGCAAGAATCTCCACTTAGGTACATCTCTTTTTTTTTTTTTTTTTTTTCTAACATTTCCTCTCTTTTATAGGTTTCTCTTTGTTCTATCACTGTCTAATTGTTTTCCCTTTTGTTTGATTAATTGTGTAGAAAATGTTTGATCAACAGAATTTAGAAGATCTAAAAGCTCGATTATGACTACACAAAGCAGATGCGGGGGTATAGAATCTGTGGCGCCGCTCCTCACATCATCTAATGCACATGTATGTGGATTTTCTGTTTCAATCTACTGTGAATGCATTGTTATTTATGTATTGGTTCAAACATTTAGTTATTTTCTGATGAATAGGTACTCAAAGACTAGTGATGACCTGTTGAACTTGTTGTGTAGTGCCAAATCAAGATTCCGGGAAATTTTTCCGAGTTTTTATTTTCTTCGGCAGTGTGGGATCTGAATTACTATTAAAATGTGTTTTCTTCTCATAACTGGTATGCGGGAAAAGGTGTTTTCTTCTCATATCTGTATGAAACTTGTTAAAGTGGCTAATGGTTTGTGTTAATAAATTGCAGGTTGCCTACTATCTAGCCCGTTCTGAAGTTAGTGTGGTTATGATGCTTTCAATTATCAAATTTTTGAGATGAGAAACTATAGATGGGGTATTAACGGGTCACATTATCTGCTGACTAAACAATGCAGGTGAGTTTCCAAAGGTTATTCCTTTCTTTCTCCTTAAAGAGTTTTTTCTGCTTTTTTATTCTCTCTTTATTGTTCTATTTTTAGTCTAATAAAATATTTACCTTTCTACAAAAAAAAAAAAAAAATCATTTAGACTATTTTCTCTCTCTCTCTCTCTCTCTCTCTCTCTCTCCCCCTCTCCCTCTCCCAAGAAAAATAATTGTGATATTCTTAGAAAATAGTTAGAAATAGGGAAAAGTGGCAGGGAAATTTTCTCTGCATATTAAAAAAAAAAAAAAGTTATATGTACATTCTTGCTTTTGAAGGCCCTGTAACGATCTTTCTCATAATTAGTATTCTTCACCTATATATAATATATGTTGCCTGTCATTGAACAAGGGGGTATTGGGATGTTCAACCGTGTCAGTTATATTCCATTTTTATCTTCGATTCTTTCAAAACGAGTTGAAAAGGGAATTCTTCATGCTATTACTCAGTTAAATAGATTTGTTTTGTTGATTTTAGAGGTTTCTTAGATATTATGCCTTCTCATTTCTTGAGTGGAGTCACGAGTAATGGGTTGGATAATCTCAGTTGATCATAGGCTTGTATATACCAATTATTTTGATTGTTTTTAATTGAAAGAGAATGTACAAAACAAAGGAATTTTCTTTATCTTAAAATTGAAGGAAAGGTTGTGCTCTGTTTTCCTCTGCTGTTGTTGCACTTCATTGTCACTGTCGTCTGTCATGCATTTCTGTTGGCAGTTTTCTTTCAATATTCTAAATAGGATGATATATCTGAATATTATAAAGAAAACTAGCTACATACTTTTGGTGTAACCCTCCATTTGTTTTTGTTAATGAATGCTCGTTTCTATGCAATGTGAGCATACCAGGAGCCAGGAGAATGATTTGATATTGGGCGGCAAGGGAGGAAGGGTCTTAACCTCAGATGTCTTATTACAGTGAAGATTGAAGTTGTACCAACCAGATAGTGGCAAGCTTCAACAGCTTCCACAATATACGCCTTGTTAGTTCTTGTTGGCTAATTCGGTGATCACTCCAAAGCACCATCAAGACTCATCCACTTTGCAAGGCTGTCAAGTTGATTTCTTCTCCAATCCTAGTGGCCGTCCGGACATGGAGCTAAGCTGTCTGAACGTGGAAACCCGAAAGTTCCCCAAGCACTGGCTGTCCAGATGACAAGCTCCCATGTCCAGACGGGATTTCCAGTGAGCCCATTTTCTGTCCTCCGCAAGGCCCCGTCCGTACAGGCACTTACCCTGTTCGGACATCCCGTATGTATTATGCCAAGAATGTGTTTTTTAGTGGGTCCAGATCTAGGGTTTTGTATATGATATAAATACATTCTTATAAAACTGAAGAGGTACGAAATTTCACCCCAGGTATCATGAGAAGCTGTGCTTAGAAAGAATTTTTGTGTGAGCCTAATCATTCCTCTTAGAGGATTATTTGTTAGTTTCATTGTGCTTGATTGAATAGTCTATCGGAAGGGTCTGGTTAAGAAGAATTACGTTGAAGGAGATTGTGAACGAGAAGACAAGTTGGAGGCTTGTCGATCTTACAGAGTTAAGGTCTTGCATCGAGTTGTAAGTGTTCTTAGTGTTTATAATCTCTGAACATCTTTCTGATAGTGATTTATTGGGTTTGGCTACCCCGGAGAGGTTTTACTTTTAGAGTGTTTTCTAAAAGGTTTCCTCTTCGTTACCAAAATCTTTGTGTTTGATTTTATGTATTTTGGTGATTGTTTGCTCATAGTTAAATATCTGTTAATTCCACATATTTTGTGATATTTACCCTGTTCGCATTCTTCACGCCTACTTGTGATAATGAAGAGGAGAAGAAACAGAGTTTCACCAACAACCAAAATTGAAGATAAACATGCCTCTATTATGTAGCAGATTGCTTTCTTAGGAGATTAAGATTGGTCATGTACATCAAATTGTTTTTGTTTGTTGCGATAAACTCAGGGTTGTTAACAATTGTAATTATCTTTGGAAGAGGATAAATGATTTAAAGCATGGAAATGTTGCTAGCTCAGAGGATCAGATGTTCAAACGTATTGATTGGAAGATTAGAACTCGCATCATGGGAGTTGGGAAATTTGCTGATTCTAGTCTAAACAGATCCCCCAGCTGTATAGATGGGGATTTCAAGATTGTATCTTGTGTAAGTAAATGTTTTGGCTGCTGCATTTTTGTGCAGCTTGATTTCTGTAAAGTTGAGGATTTTTCTGTAGTTGTTCTCTTGAACTTTTGCTGTTCGAGTTGATTTGTAAGCTTGGTTTGCAGCAGTGGGTTTGTCTCTGTTGCTTATCTGCTTTTTGCACTAGGGGTGTAAGTTATTTCTGTTTCCTTTCTGAATGGTCAAAATAGGACCGACTTCTTTGGTATCAAAGCAAAAGATAGCCCTCACTCTGATTTTGCTCTGCTTTTTTTACCTTCCTCTTCCTTCATTTTCTTTCAGATCTTCCCTTTCAAAGAAAGATAATAATACAAATTTTCAGATCTGGGGTGGCCAGATCTGCCTGGGGTGGCTGCGCAGGCCACCCCAGATGGGTTGGAGGGTGGCAGCCCCCAGCCCCCCTCACAATTTTATTAAAAAAAACAAAAAAAACAAAAAAAAAAAATTGAAAAAACCTAAATAATCTAGTGTTTTGGTGCTTATTTGATTTGGTGCAATAATCTAATGTGGTCAATTCCTATTGGTGAGCACAAAGGAGCTGATTTATAGAAGTTATCCTCTCAACTTTAAATCCAATTTTATTTGAAAATTGTAATCTCCATGTATCCCAATGCAATAAAAGTGGTCTTTTTTTCACAACAACTATCATTGTTGGAGACATCATATGTACATGATGTTCTTAGGCTCTTAGCGCTGGGCGCTATAGGAGATTTGGCCCAAGGCCGAAATGAAGCGAGAGGAGATCGAC
>NC_081543.1:1193271-1196101 GCF_901000735.1 Corylus avellana
ATATATATATATATATATATATATATATATATATGTGTGTGTGTGTGTGTGTGTGTGCGCGCCCCTGGCCCCTAGCATACATGAATCTCGGACACTTATTGTCAATTGTTCACCTAATTAAGCATAGAGAGCAGCTTTCTGTTTATCAATAAGATTTTGTTCTATTTTTTTCGGATGTTTTATATAATTTGATTTTTTGATCAGGGATATCTTGATATGACTGTGTTAGAATACATGTGAAAATTATAGGCATTTTAGACACATGTAAGTTTAATAGATTGAGTTGAAAGAATTTCCTCCAACCCAATTGAAAGGAAAAGTTTGTTCATCTTGATATATAATTTAAATTGTAAAGTTTGAATTTCTGCAACATTCAATTTTTGTTTAAATTTATAATTGATTCCTTTAAAGAATGAATTTAATTTTTTTCTTCCAAGTATATCATGTTTTGGGTTTGCATTGGTTGTCAGTTAACTATATATAACTATTGCATGGATTTAATATAAAAGATGGGTCTTTCATAGTCATATTTTCAGTACGAGGTAAACAGGGTGTCAGGTTCGTTAGGATGCGTTTGAAATTATAATTTCACAAGAATAATTTGTATTTTTAAAAGATATCTCAAAATATAAGGCGCTTTGCATTGTTTTTTAAAAAGCACTTAATTTAAAATAAGAAGAAAAAAAAAAAGAATTTTATAAGCAGGTTAAGAGGTGCTTATTTGAAAAATCTAGAATTTAAACCAAAATCACGATTTCGCATCACAAATATTTGGTTTTACCAAACGCTTTTGCGATTTTAAGAATTAACTATTTAAAAAATGTAATTTTTAAAACGGCACTTATTAAAACCACAATTTCAAATTGACCCTTAGAGTGTATGCCCCTCTCGAGAGTCAATGATTTGATCCAACCTTTACCCCAAAAAGAAAATAAAAATAATAACGAATTTAACATTATGTGCGTAAGCTTTTTCCATGAATAAACTAGGAACAGACAATAGTTGCTACTAGGTTTTTAGGGACTTGGGTTTGGATTAAATTCATAGTCACTACAAAAAAATTGGTATTTCTGACGTGGCAAACAGTACATGATTTTTTTCATGTCATCATTTTCTGACGTGCTAAATATTGCGCGTCAGGAACAAAAAAAAAAAAAAAGCCGAAATTTTGAAATTTTTCCCTCTACTTTTTTCCTCTTTTTATTATTTCCTCCTCATTTATTTTTCCCACACTCTCTCCCTCTCCTCTCTCCCTTCTCTCCACGGCAGATCGAAGAAATTAGGCAGAAGAAGGAGAACAAAAAGAAGAGGAGAAGAGAAGAAGAAAAAGAAAGGGAGAAGAGAAGAAAAATAGAAGCTACAGAAGAAAAAGAAAGGGAGAAGAGAAGCAGAAAAAACAACAAAAAAAAAAAGAAAAAAGAAAAGAAAAAAAAAAGAGCATGGATCGACGTGCACCATCTATGCACCATGGTGTGCAGAGATCGTTCTCTGCACACCATGGTGCAGCTGTGTTGAGAAACACAGAGGGCAGAGGAATTCCAAAAAAAAAAAAAAATTAAAATTAATAAATTTTTAATTCAAAAAAAAAATTAATTTTTTATTTAATTTTTTAATTTTCTGACGTGTGTCAAAACCACCACATCAGAAAATTTTCTAACATGTAAGATAGTGGAACGTCAGAAAATTCTGACGTTCCACCCACTAGCATGTCAGGAAATTTTTTTTCTGTCACCTATGCTTCTGACAATCAACACGCATCAAAAACGCTACGTCAGAAATTTTTTCTGACGTGTCAGACACCCTGACACGTCAAAAAACTCCAGTGAGGAAAAAATTGTTTTTTTGTAGTGAGTAATTTTGTTGCTCGATAAAATTCACAGAAGGGCATAGAGTTCACTCGATCATGGCGTTTCTATTACAACAAAAAATTCCTAGTACTAAATTAAAACATTAATTTACAGTCTCATTCTTTGCAGTTTTCTCAAATTTTGAAGTTCACTTTTCGATTTGTTGTTTGACTTCTTATTTGGTATAAAGACCGAAAATTTGTTAAGTTCACTTCGTTCTTTATCCTCTGATATGATAATTACAGGTTCGGAAGGAAGTGAGATCCATCGACGACAGTGGCTGCAATACCAGGAGATGTATCTCTGGAATACGTGCGTAGCAATTTTCAGAGTGAACTGTCGTTCGAGAAGGAGTTGTCACGGAATGATTTAGAAAAAATCTATTTACCGCTGTAGGATGTTTCCAAAATCTGTCCCCATCAACGGACTCCGACTGAACTTCTCTTCTATGACCCTAGCATGACTTCCTGGAAGATGGATTTGAAAAAAACCACTGGTGAAAGATGGCATCTCATGGGAGGTGGGATACGATTTGTTCATAAAAGAAGTTCAGGGAAGGACAGAATATCAAATTTTATGAGTACACCTGCAACAGAGGAACAGATGCAAGATTCTTCATGATTGGTGATGAGCTAATTTTGGGAAGCTTAGTTTAAGATCATTTGACAAAGACCAGACCCTATATATATATTAATTTGTCAAATTAATCTTTATGTTCTAATTTCGCTGAAGTAAATTTGTGTGGTTTAGAATAGGAAAATGTTAGGTGTTCTTCTAGTGTTCTCCCAACTATGATGTGATTTTTAAAATCACCAATAGATTAAAAGTTAATAAAGATAATCTTAAATTCAACGATAATTTTTAAAAGCTACATCACAGTTGGGAAGACACCAGAAGAACACCTAGCATTTCCCTAGCTATAGAATATTAGCAGCAAATTTTTATTTTTATTTTTTTAAAGTATAGAATAAATTTCTAAAATG
>NC_081543.1:1196201-1204012 GCF_901000735.1 Corylus avellana
ACTAATTCACTAAAAGGTAGATTTTTCTTAGACACTTCTAGTCATTTAATTATGCTTAGTTTATTTCATGAACTGGATATTCTCCGGTCCAAAATGGACTAGAGAGGATCTTGTTCCCAATCAAATTAGGATCATCTCCAGTTCATTTGAACCGGATAATATCCAGTTAGCTAGTTATATTATAATTATATTTTTGTCCATCAAAAAGTGAAAAGATGAAAATACCACTCTAATATAACTAACTAAATATTATTTGAACTAGAGATTATCATGTTCAGGGCAATCAAGCCTCCATACAAGAATGCATTAATTAGGTTCTTTGACAAACCAACAATCACAAAATTGAGGATTTTTATACAATAAAAGGAGCTGCCGGCCCCTTTTTTATTTCAACAAATTCACTCAATTTTAGTTAAGGAAGAACATAATAAAAATACTAGCTAGATTTATAATTCTTGTACAACTAATTGATGTGATTGAAGGGTGTTAAATTTTTCTAATAATTGATATAGCTACAATCGCATACGGACAGATATCAACAATTTATATATATTAAAAAAAAAAGTCATAAAAATATAGGTCTAATATAGACTAACTAGACCTTACCAATTCATCTCTTAGCCACACCACCTTTATTGTCAGGAAATATGTCTCTCCATTTTAAGTAAAAGAAAGAGACGGAGATGAATTATTTTATGATAATGATTTAATATTGTTGCATCTAACGGTATAAATAATGTTACATTATAAATTGGGATCTTCAAATTTCTATTTCTATTTTTTTTTCCAATCGCTTGTTAACAAGTTGGACAATACATTGTAAAATAGTTAATATAAAATTCACCTGTTTTTGAGTTTTTGTTTTTTGTTTTTATGTATTTTATGAAAAAAATTGTTGGTTAATGTTCTCTGACTTTTTGGATAAAGGGAAAAAAAGAAAAAGGAAAAAAAGTTAGCAAACAAGTCCTAAAGCATTTACTTTTTGGGCCCATCACTCCCGTTGGTTGTTTCCCTTATATGTTGTATAAACTGGTGTAACAGGCAAAACACAATTCCGTAGCAGCCTTCCTTCATTTCCTTTGGACTTGCAAAGAAGCCAAAATGGATGAGGTTGCAAGCCTACTTCTCTCTCCATTTTTCCAAGTATTTTTTGAACGAATGGCATCAGGGGAGTTCCTTGACATCTTTCGGGGACGAAAAGTCATCGAGGGACTCTTACATAAGTTGAAGATATCATTGCTGTCCATGAGTGCACTCTGTGAAGACGCGGAGGAAATACAACTTACAAATCCTGCTGTGAAAGAGTGGCTCAATGAGTTGAAAGATGTTGTCTATGATGCAGAGGACATCTTCGATGAGATAGCTACTGAACTCTTGCAACGTAAGTTGGATGCTGAATTTCAAACCACTGCAAGTAAGGTACGAAACTCCATTTGTACTTCTCTTAGTCCTTTTGTTAAGGAGGTAGAGCCAAAGATAAAAGAAGTACTAGACAAACTAGAATATTTAGCAAGACAAAAAGATGCTCTAGGTTTGAAAGAAGGTGTTGGAAGAGAATCATCAAAAAGATTGCCCACGACTTCTTTGGTTGAAGAATCTGATATTTTTGGTAGGAATGATGATACGGAAAAAATAATAAACTTATTGCTCTTAGATGATGCATGTGGCAATGAAAATCTGTATGTGATTTCCATAGTCGGCATGGGGGGAATTGGCAAGACCACCCTTGCTCAGCTAGTATACAAGGATAAGAGGGTGAAGGAGCATTTTAACCTTCAAGCATGGGTTTGTGTTTCAGATGAGTTTGACGTGTTTAAGGTAACGAAAACAATTCTAGAGGAAGTGGGCTCGTCTACTAATGATGATATTAAGAATCTAAATCGGCTTCAACTTACATTACAGGAGGAATTGATGGGGAAGAAATTCCTACTTGTTTTAGATGATGTATGGAACGAGAATTATGCTAATTGGAAGGTCTTAAGTGGTCCATTTAAATCTGGGGCACAAGGAAGTACGGTCATTGTAACAACACGCAATGACAATGTTGCATCAGTAATGCGCACTGTTTCAACTCATTATCTCGACATGTTATCAGAAGAAGATTGTTGGTCACTAGTAAAACATTCATTCCTCGATGGCAAATTTGATGCACGTTCAGAGCTAGAAGTAATAGGTAGACAAATTGTGAAAAAGTGTGAAGGTTTACCTTTAGCAGTCAAAGCAATTGGGAGTATCTTGCGAACTAAATTAGATGTTGATGAGTGGGAGAAGATATTGAAGAGTGAATTATGGGATTCGCCAATAGACTACACAAACATTCTTCCTAGTTTAAGATTAAGCTACAAATACCTTCCCTCACATTTAAAGCCATGCTTTGCTTATTGTTCAATATTCCCAAAGGGTTATGCATTTGAAAAAGATCACTTAATCTTATTATGGATGGCCGAAGGTTTATTGCCAGAACCTAGAAACAGAACAATGAAAGAAGTTGGTGAAGATTATTTTTGTATTCTTGTATCAAGATCATTATTCCAACAATCATGCGGTAATAAATTAGGTTTTGTAATGCATGATCTTGTCAATAATTTGGCAAACTTTGTATCTGGGCAATTTAACTTTAGGCAGGAGGGTAACAAGACGCGTCACTTGTCATACTTTAGAACAAGATTTGATAACTTCAAGAAGTTTGAGGCTCTTTACAAGGTTAAGCGGCTGCGCACCTTCCTGCCATTAGAATTTTCCATAAGAGACAACAATTTAACTAAAAAAGTACCTCATGATTTATTGCCAAAGCAAAGATATTTACGGGTACTCTCTTTGTCTCACTATGAGAATGTGACTAACTTGCCTGATTCAATTGATAAAATCAAACAGTTACGTTATTTGGACCTTTCTTTCACTGCAATTAGAAGCTTGCCTAATTCCCTGTGTAAGTTGATCAATTTGCAAACACTCAAGTTATCATGTTGTGACAAACTTGTTGGATTGCCAAGGGATATGCGAAAACTCATTAATCTACGACATCTTGATATCACTGGAACTAGATTAATAATGGAGATGCCGATACAAATGGGTAGACTAAAATATCTCCAAACATTGACTACATTTATAGTCAGCAAAACTAGTGGGTCCTGCATAGGAGAGTTGGGAAATCTTACAAATCTTCGAGGAAAGCTTGCTATTTTGAATCTTCAAAATGTTGTCTCTTCTACAGATGCGTTGGATGCATGCTTGAAGGAGAAGAAACACATTAAGGATTTGGTGTTGAAATGGAAAGCTGATACTGATACTGATGTTTTAGAAAGTCAAAGAACTATACTTGACTGTCTCCAGCCTCATTCAAATCTAGAAAGTCTTACAATCAAATATTATAGCAGCAAAAGCTTTTCAGATTGGGTAGGGCATCATTCATTCTCTAATATAGCATCTCTTTATCTATACGATTGTAAATATTGCTGCAGCTTGCCACCACTTGGGCAGCTACCCTCTCTGAAAGACCTTTCTTTTATTCAATTTGATGAAGTTGTTAAAGTGGATCGTGAGTTTTATGGCGATGGTTCTTTTTCAATTAAGCCATTTGGAGCCTTAAAAGTTCTAAGATTTAAGCAAATGTCGAAGTGGGAGGAATGGTTAAGTGAAAGTGGAGATTTTCCTCTTCTTCAAGAGCTTTATATATGTGACTGCCCTAAGCTAACAAGAGAGTTGCCCATCCATCTTCCTTCTCTAATCAAACTTGAGATCAAGGAATGTCCGCTACTGGTGTCTTCACTCCCAAGGGCTCCTTCTATATGTCAATTGAATCTAACAGGTTGTAATAAGGACCTGTTGAAGGATTTGCCAACCAAAATACAGATTCTCAAAGTTGGAGGATTTGATGCACTAGATTCCCTAGCCATTGCAATGAAGGAGTCCAGCTATTCTCTCCAAGAGTTAGAAATCTCTAACTGTTCCTCACTTTCAATGGGTGATTTACCATCTACTTTAAAATCCCTTTCCATCACAAACTGTCAGACGTTAGAACTTCCGATGCACCAAATCTTTTCATCCCTTAAAAAATTGCGCTTGCAAAATATTAATGATTCTTTCAGGTCCTTCCCATTGGACTTATTCCCAAACCTTTCTGATATCTTTATCTTTGGGTGTGAGCATTTGGAAACTCTTTCAGACCAACTTGGTCTTGATTTAATGATCTCGCACGTACGAATCATAAATTGCCATTCTTTTGTATCTTTTCCAAAAGGCGGATTTCGTGCCTCCAAACTTACATTGCTTTGGGTCTGGAGTTGTGGTCGTTTGAGGTCACTGCCTGATAAAATGCACGTACTCCATCCATCTCTTGAGGAATTGCAAATAGTTGATTGTGAAGAACTTGAGTCTTTTCCTGATGGGGGTTTGCCTTGCAATCTGAAATCGGTTTCCATCACCGACTGTGACAACCTCGTTGCTGGACGAATGGGATGGGGTTTGCAAAAGCTCCCATTTCTTAAAAATTTGTCTATTTGTGGTGAAAGGGGAGATGTGGAGTCCTTTCCGGAAGTGGGATTGCTGCCCACCAATCTGACTGCTCTTCAAATAAAGAATTTTCCAAATTTAAAATCTTTGGATAAGGGGCTTCAACAGCTCATCTCTCTTGAAGAATTGCTGATGGATAACTGCCCTATGCTCAAGTACATGCCAGAAGAGGGCTTGCCTGCCTCTGTTTCTGTTTTACGGATCGACGATTGTCCTTTGGTAAAGAGACAATGTCAGAGGAAAAAAGGAAAAGAATGGCGCAAAATTGCTCGCGTCCACCTAAAAATGATGGATGATGAATTGATTGAATGAGCTAAAAGTTTAGCAAGAATCTCCACTAAGGTACATGCTCTTTTTTTTTCTTTTCTTTTCTTTTTTTTTTTCTTTCTAACATTTCCTCTCTTTTATAGGTTTCTCTCTGTTTTATCACTGTCTAATTGTTTTCCCTTTTGTTTGATTAATTGTGTAGAAAATGTTTGATCAACAGAATTTAGAAGATCTAAAAGCTCGATTATGACTACACAAAGCAGATGCAGGGGTATAGAATCTGTGGCGCCACTCCTCATATCATCTAATGCACGTGTATGTGGATTTTCTGTTTCAATCTACTGTGAATGCATTGTTATTTATGTATTGGTTGAAACATTTAGTTATTTTCTTATGAATAGGTACTCAAAGACTACTTATCAAAAAAAAATAGGTACTCAAAGACTAGTGATGACCTGTTGAACTTGTTGTGTAGTGCCAAATCAAGATTCCGGGAAATTTTTCCGAGTTTTTATTTTCTTCGGCAGTGTGGGATCTGAATTACTCTTAAAATGTGTTTTCTTCTCATAGCTGGTATGCGGGAAAAGGTGTTTTCTTCTCATATCTGTATGAAACTTGTTGAAGTGGCTGATGGTTTGTGTTAATAAATTGCAGGTTGCCTACTATCTAGCCCGTTCTGAAGTTAGTGTGGTTATGATGCTTTCAATTATCAAATTTTTGAGATGAGAAACTATAGCTGGGGTATTAACGGGTGACATTATATGCTGACTAAACAATGCAGGTGAGTTTCCAAAGGTTATTCCTTTCTTTCTCCTTAAAGAGTTTTTTTTGCTTTTTTATTCTCTCTTTATTGTTTTATTTTTAGTCTAATAAAATATTTACCTTTTTACAAAAAAAAAAAAAAAAAAATCATTTAGACTATTTTCTCTCTCTCTCTCTCTCTCTCTCTCCCAAGAAAAATAATTGTGATATTCTTAGAAAATAGTTAGAAATAGGGAAAAGTGGCAGGAAAATTTTCTTTGCATATTAAAAAAAAAGTTATATGTACATTCTTGCTTTTGAAGGCCCTATAACGATCTTTCTCAGAATTAGTATTCTTCACCTATATATAATATATGTTGCCTGTCATTGAACAAGGGGGTATTGGGATGTTCAACCGTGCCAGTTATATTCCATTTTATCTTCGATTCTTTCAAAACGAGTTGTAAAGGGACTTCTTCATGCTATTACTCAGTTAAATAGATTTATTTTTTTGATTTTAGAGGTTTTTTAGATATTATGCCTTCTCATTTCTTGAGTGGAGTCACGAGTAATGGTTTGGATAATCTCAGTTGATCATAGGCTTGTAGATACCAATTATTTTGATTGTTTTTAATTGAAAGAGAATGTGCAAAACAAAGGAATTTTCTTTATCTTAAAATTGAAGGAAAGGTTGAGCTCTGTTTTCCTCTGCTGTTGTTGCACTTCGTTGTCATCTGTCATGCATTTCTGCTGGCAGTTTTCTTTCAATATTCTAAATAGAATGATATATCTGAATATTATAAACAAAACTAGCTACATACTTTTGGTGTAACCCTCCATTTGTTTTTGTTAATGAATGCTCGTTTGTATGCAATGTGAGCATACCAGGAGCCAGGAGAGGGATTTGATATTGGGCGGCAAGGGAGGAAGGGTCTTAACCTCAGATGTCTTATTACAGTGAAGATTGAAGTTGTACCAACCAGATAATGGCAAGCTTGAACAGCTTCCACAGTATACGCCTTGTTAGTTCTTGTTGGCTAATTGCCTAATTCGGTGATCACTCCAAAGCACCACCAAGACTCATCCACTTTGCAAGGCCATCAAGTTGATTTCTTCTCCAATCCTAGTGGCCGTCCGGACATGGAGCTAAGCTGTCCGGACGGGATTTCCAGGGAGCCCATTTTCTATCCTCCACAAGGCCCCGTCCGGACAGGCACTTACCTTGTTCGGACATCCCGTATGTATTATGCCCAAAATGTGTTTTTTAGTGGGTTCGGATCTAGGGTATGGAGAAGTTTTACTTTTAGAGTATTTTTTTAAAGGTTTCCTCTTTGTCACTAAAATCCTTATGTTTGATTTTACGTATTTTGGTGATTGTTTGCTCATGATTAAATATCTTTTAATTCCGCATATTGTGTGATATTTACCCTGGTAAGCGTTTTTCACGCTTACTTGTGATAATGAAGAGGATAAGAAACAGAGTTTCACCAACAACCAAAATTGAAGATAAACATGCCTCTATTATGTAGCAGATAGCTTTCTTAGGAGATTAAGATTGATCATGCATGTAAAGTTCAAATTGTTTTTGTTTGTTGCGATAAACTCAGGGTTGTTAACAATTGTAATTATCTTTGGAAGAGGATAAATGATTTAAAGCATGGAAATGTTGCTAGCTCAGAGGATCAGATGTTCAAACGTATTGATTGGGAGATTAGAACTCGCAGGAGTTGGGAAATTTGCTGATTCTAGTCTAAACAGATCCCCCAGCTGTATAGATGGGGATTTCAAGATTGTATCTTGTGTAAGTAAATGTTTTGGCTGCTGCATTTTTGTGCAGCTTGAGTTCTGTAAAGGTGAGGATTTTTCTGTAGTTGTTCTCTTGAACTTTTGCTGTTCGAGTTGATTTGTTAGCTTGGTTTGCAGCAGTGGGTTTGTATCTGTTGCTTATCTGCTTTTTGCACTAGAGTCTAGGGGTGTAAGTAATTTCTGTTTCCTTTCTGAATGGTCAAAATAGGATCGACTTCTTTGGTATCAAAGCAAAAGATAGCCCTCACTCTGATTTTGCTCTGCTTTTTTAACCTTCCTCTTCCTTCTCTTTCAGATCTTCCCTTTCAAAGAAAGATAATAATACAAATTTTCAGATCTGGGGTGGCCAGATCTGCCTGGGGTGGCTGCGCAGGCCACCCCAGATGGGTTGGAGGGTGGCAGCCCCCAGCCCCCCTCACAATTTTATTAAAAAAAACAAAAAAAACAAAAAAAAAAAATTGAAAAAACCTAAATAATCTAGTGTT
>NC_081543.1:1204112-1210459 GCF_901000735.1 Corylus avellana
AAAATCTGGCATGTCATCAATCATTACGAAATTGTTTTTGTCAATTCATGGATCCCACTCAAAACCTAATCAATAATTCAAAATATTTTAAACAAACTCCTAATGCCGTTTGAAATCTCCTAACCGTCGCCTGTAACAATCCTTTTTGCCCCTATTCTCCTCTGTAGGGAGGTTCGCATGTCTTTTAGTTTGCTCATAATATAATATGTTAAGACGTCATTTAATTTAAAATTTAAAATTTATAGCTTTGAGTCTTAACCTCTTTGTTTTTGTTTTTATTTTTGTTTTTTTAGGGTTTTTTTTTTTTAAGGTTAAATGCCATTTTAGTACTTGTGGTTAGAACCAAAGTCAAATATACAATTTGGTTTTAAAAAGTATTACAACTGGTACATGTAATTATTAAAAAAAATTCGCTTGGTACTTTCGTTCAGATTCTATCTAAATATTTAACGGATCTCTACGTCAGTACTTATAAAATAGTAACACATGTCCGTAATGCAGCATCTTAAAGTCAAATCAGTATACCAGATGATGTGGCCTGGTACATATGGTTTTGTTGCCACCTATGTTGTAAAAAATAATAAAAAAATAATAACTCCAATTAAAATATTCAAGAGTTTTGTCCATTTTATTTTATTTTGAAATGAGAAGTACCCAAATTTATCATTGAGCTAAATAATTTTTTTTTTCTCCTAAATCCGTTGAGATTTTATCATTTGAGTTAATTAAAAAATAACTTCAATATTAACTAATCCAATCTGAAATTTATATATATGTTTTGTAGTATGTATTTAAATTCACGGCAGTGAATCCTTCCTGGTGTTCCTCAAAGCCGTTTAACCATTGTTTTCTGATCACATCAATTCAAAGTTGAGAGACATACGAAGAGTTTGAAGGTTCTGACAGCACAATCATGCACGCGCCATCACCTGCTGACTGCGCGTGCTCACACTCTCCACGTCCCTACGCTCTGTCTCCAACATTCATGTCTCATGCGCTCACATGTGCACGACCCAACCCAACCCCATCATTCGACCCAATCTGGCCCAAGAGTGGTGCCCAATAGAGGTAGCCTTTGCCTCACCTTTAGTGGGCCTTGGCTACCAAAGGCCCACCAAATTCCTCAAATCATTGGTCTTTTATTTATCCCGGGTGTTATGGATTCAGGTGTTATTCCTTTTTTTTTATTTATTTATTTTTTATTTTAATTTTTTTATTTTTTTTTTTACGTACAATTAATAAAGCTAGATTTCTTTTACTCTTGTTTGATTGAGTGTTCGAGTGATGCAAGTGCAACCATGTCGACTCAAATTCTATGAAGCCATGCATGCAAGTCGGCGAACGTAGGTGCAACAGGGAGCCAAACACCTTTTTTAATTGAGAAATGGTATAGTGTAATAAAATGACTATTTTTTGCCTATAAAATTAAGTCCTAGGTGGTAAGAAATTATAGGCCTTATTCGTAGTTGCTGTAGCCCCACCCACCGATAGAGCATGTGATCTTTTGTTACTTAAAACTTTTATGGGCCAAAAGTAGTCTTTTTATTACATTATAGCATATAAGCAAATTCCTCATTTTCACCAACCACGTACACTCATTGGAGTAGGCAAGTTTAATTACGAGGAGTTTGTTAGATTCTAAGTGAATATTACTTTCTTTCTTTTTTAAAAGAGATTGGTGTATTTTTTTTAAAAATAAAAAATTATATTTACGTAAAACAATGAAAACACTAAAACAACCGTAGCATTTCTCTTTAATTATAAATCAAGCTGCAGGGTAGGTAAGAAATTAAAGACGAATTTATTTATTTTTAAAGAAAAAACTTTACTACATAAGCCCGTACGTTGAGTGTTGTAATCATTGATTCACGAAACCTTAAAAAAGGGTATGCATATGCATATGATCATTCGACTGAATGTTAGCTAGGCCCACGCCGATGTCGAAAGGTGCGACAAGTACACCCTCCACACGACCTGCGCCGACGTCTAGAAGAAAGCATCTTTGTAATTGCTTCAGTCGAGTGGATGTGGTTGGTTTTGACTTTTTTTTCTAAGATATTTAACGGGATGATCTCATTCTGAAATCATCATCATAATTACGTGGACGGGATGATCTCATGTACCCTGATTGATCACATCATGCATAGTACGTACGTAACCAGGATGAAAGAGATCATCTCTAGCTACTACCTGTCCCTACCGACTTGAATGTTCGGGGTTTAACCTGAGCTGTCGACGCTATAATGCATGCCTCACGACAAATGACAAATATTAGAACTAATAACATCCACCATATATGATACTACTTGTTTCAAGACTTTTTTTTTTTTTTTTTTTTTGACATTAATTACAGCATAACTTTCAATATTCTATAATCAATTCTGGAAAACGAAAATGAAAGTGATGTGATTACAAGCTAAAATTTTGATTTAATTACTTGGGTTAAGTAATTTACTTGGACTAATTAAACAGTTTATGCATATATTATTTTCATTGCATTCAGCTTGACTATTCTTCTTCATGAGCTTGCTTTTGATTGGGGCCCATTTGGTAATTTGGAGAAAAATTGGCGAAAAGTGTTAAGACCTTTCATGATATTGCTTTATAAGAACAATACTGCACCGTGGTAAACGGTTGGCAAAGACAAAGACAAAAGTACAAAAATCTCACTTTTTTATTTTTTTAATATTATTTTATTTTTACATTACATCAATAACTTTTTATTATTATTCAAATTAAAAAATCACTTTAAAATAATTTTTTTTTTCATTTTTCCATATCAAATATTCTTACTTTCTCACTTAAAAAAATATATATATATATATTCATACTTTTTTTTTTCTCATCAATCAATTTTTGCTACAATATCGAACTAAAACCAAAACAAAATCGTTTATCAAACAAATCCACCCCACAAAATCTATAAAAAGTCATGACGTGACCCTACCCATGCACGTAAAAGTATAAAGTTAATTCGTACAAGTAGTGGCGTTAGGTTGCGTCAATCTAATTAAACCTTTTTAAGTCTATTATATATATATATATATATATAAATGCCACTGGCCCTTAGCATACATGAATCTCCTACACTTACTGTCAATTGTTCAACTAATTAAGCATAGAGAGCAGCTTTCTGTTTATCAGTAAGATTTTGTTCTATTTTTATCGGATGTTTTATATAATTTGAATTTTTGATCATGGATATCATGATACGACAAAGTTTTTATTTCGACTGTGTTAGAATACATGTAAAAATTATAGGCATTTTAGACACATGTAAGTTTAATAGATTGACTTGAAGGAATTTTTTCCAACCCAATTTAAAGGAAAAGATTGTTCATCTTGATATATAATTTAAATTGTTAAGTTTCAATTTCTGCAACATTCAATTTTTGTTTAAATTTATAATTGATTCCTTTAAAGAAAGAATTTAATTTTTTTGTTCTAAGTATATCATGTTTTGGTTTTGCATTGGTTGTCAATTAATTAACTATATATAACTATTGCATGGATTTAATATAAAAGATGGGTCTTTCATAGTCATATTTTCAGTACGAGGTAAAGAGGGTGTTAGGTTCGTTAGGATGTGTTTGAGATTGTAATTTCACAAGAATAATCTGCATTTTTAAAAGATATCTCAAAACGTAAGGTGTTTTGCATTGCAATTTAAAAAACACTTAATCAAAAATAGGAAGAAAAAAAAAATATGCGATTTCTTATAAGCAGATTAGGAGATGCTTATTTGAAAAATCTCGAATTTAAACCAAAATCACGATTTTACATCATAAATATTTGATTAAAAAAAATACTTTTTAACATGTTTTACCAAATACTTTTGCAATTTTAAAAAGTAGCTATTTAAAAAACACAATTTTTAAAATCGCACTTATTAAAACCGCAATTGCAAATTGACCCTCAGAGTATATGCCCCTCTCAAGAGCCAATGATTTGATCGAACCCGTTACCCAAAAAGAAAATAGAAATAATAACGAATTTAAGATTATGTGTGCAAGCTTTTTCCATGAATAAACTAGGAAAAGGCAATAGTTATTACTAGGTTATTAGGGTCTTGGGTTTGGATACAAATTCTTAGTAATTTTTTTGCTCGATCAAACAGAAGGGCATTAGAGTTCACTCGATCATGGCGTTTCTATTACAACAAAAGATTCCTAGTACTAAATTAAAACATTAATTTACGCTCTCATTCTTTGCAGTTTTCTCAAATTTTGAAGTTCACTTTTCAAAGATCAAATTCAAATCAAAGAAATTGAGTAATAGCACGTATGGCTATGGCTGTTACAAACAGGCTTTTTGCAATTGCTGCCGAAATTAGGCAACTCCAAAATGAAATCCAAGAGCGTCGTAGAGTGCTAAACCTCTTTTTGAGAAATGTTAGAGCAAGAACTCCTGCAGAGGCACAAAACCGCATTAGGGCTGCCGAAGAGAACATAAGGGAAAAGCAGAGGAGGCTGCAAGTGCTGCAGGAGGAGCAGCAAGCACTCATTGTGCGGGCTGTCACCCTCGGTCACCGGGAAACCACTAGAAGAAATTAAAAAAAGTAGTGACTTTATCTTTTGTCTACTTGTTAAGGCCTATCCTTTGACTTCTTTGTGTTTTTTAAATAATTCATGTAGTTAGCATAATGCTTTTAAAGGCATATGTGGTTGTTTATGTAATGTAGTGCTTTATGTAGTAGTAGTGAATAAATCTTTTGGATAAATGTTTTTTCTCTACAGGCCTCTTTGAATCCTTTCAATCCATATTTCTTTTTTTTTAAGATGGCCCTTGTTTGGGAAAACCGTTTTCCAACTCAATCTCAAATTTTTTCTAAATTCAAGGTTTGGCAATTTTTTTTTTTTTTTTGATAATGCGTATGAGGAGGGAGGAATTTGAGCTAGTGACGTCCATTTCATTAAAAGTGTGGTCGTGGAATGAAATTTCACGCTTTGAGACGAGTTTGGCAACTTTTTAAACTCAATTCAACTCAACTCAAAAAATTTCAACTTAACTCAAAAATTTTCAACCCAATTAATAAAAATTATAAATAAAGATTGAAAAAATAAATAAATAAATTTAGGGTAGCCGAAACACCCCAGGTGGTGGCTGGGCCACCCCAAGCCCAACTGGGGTGGTCCGACCACCCCTTAATATTTTATTATTTTTTAAAACTTCTTATTATTATTTTTTTAATTAAATTTAAAATATATGTAATATTTTATTATTATTTCTATCAATGGGACATATGTTTCATTTATGACCTTAGAGAGATCCTAATTATTAATTGGATATTCTCCAATCCAAAATGGATAGGAGAATATCCTCAACCGTGTTTGACCCACATTCCTTCGTGGGCCATAGGTCGAATAATGAAGGTTGTTGATAGAGGACAATTTTCAATCATATTTGCTTTAACAAAAGGGACATATATAGCAATTTTAACATCATATGGGGACATAATTAATGTCGTTGGAAAGCTCATTTAGAGGGTTACAAAGTCATATTTCATTAAATTTTTCTAATTCAAATGTTTACTGAGTTAAAATAGATCGTAAAAAGAAAATTGAAAAGCCGTACAAAATTGCTCGTATGTTGTTTATGTTTGAACAAGCTTTAAAACGAGTTGACAAAATAGCTCGTTCAATAACTCATATGAAGTTGGGTTCGAATGAGTTATTCATAGATGCACTCGTTTAAAGTTGGGTTAGAACGAGCTGCTGTGTGAATTGACAATTCATGTAAGAATACGAGGAAACCATAGTTAGGTTCGAAAGAGCCTCTTACACGTTCAGACAAGCTCTAATAAATTTTTGTAAACAAACTTTTATTTGAGCGTTTTCTTAGGTTCAGGAGTCTAGGTAGTATAAATATATGTAATGGCTATCTATTGCCTTAATTTATTATGTTATTTTGACCAATGATCAATGAAAAACACTTTTAAGAGTGGTTTTCTTTTCTATCCACATTAAATCCTTGATTGAGTATTAGTTTTAAGAAGAGTTGTGATTCTTATCTTGTTTGTCTTGGCAAACTAATCACTACACCCTGCATTAATTGATATCAAAGTCAAGTTGCACTGCATCAATTATTTAATTGTTGATGGAGATCTTGTGGGCTAAACAACAAAAAAATTCGTTCAAAGCGCGTTAACTAGCAGAGTAGGAACGTTAGTAATTACTACTCTTAACTATCGGCAAATATATCAAGGATTTAATGTGGATAGAAAAGAAAACCACTCTTAAAAGTGTTTTTCATTGATAACTGGTCAAAATAACATAATAAATTAAGGCTATAGATAGCCATTACATATATTTATACTACCTAGACTCCTGAACCTAAAAAAACGCTCA
>NC_081543.1:1210559-1219382 GCF_901000735.1 Corylus avellana
CACTGAAAACCTCGAGGAGAAGATAGAGAACCGTGAGGAGCAGAGAGAATGATTCGCCGGATAACACTGGCGGCGCCGGAAAACGTCAAAGACGTTTATTGGAGGCCACAGAAAGGTGGCTCTGATACCATGTTAGATTGCTCTGATACCATGTTAAATATATTGGATAATATATTAGAAGCGGAAGAAAGAGAGAGAAGAGAGAGAGAGAGCGAAAGCACACAATGGACTACATTGTATTGACTCTAATAATAATAATGAATACAGAGGCCTCTATTTATAGAGAGGCAAGTAACCTAATAGATTAAGGAAAGGTAAACCTAGTAGAATAAGGAAAGGTAAACCTAGTAGAATAAGAAAAGGTAAACCTAGTAGACTAATAATACCTAAAGAAGTAAATAACAAGTAATATTCTTAACACGGCTAATTTTAAGATTTCGTTCTATATATTATTGAATGAGATTTAGATTTCTTCAATTATCCTGTTAGGCAAATATACTTTAAGTCGTTGCTAATAACAAAGTATCAAGTGGTCACTGAATATACTTTCATTAGTGACGATTATGCTGATAATGTGTTTTTTTTTTTTTTTTAATAACATCACTCACCCAATAATATTCATGGTAGAGCCAATCTTCTTTTTTGTTTTTGATAACTTCACTTACCCACTAATAGTTAACCACTTTTGCAATTGTATCTTCAAAGTTTAAAAGGTTCCATTATTGGAGAGTAGACCGGTAGGTGTCTTGACAAAGATTCTGACTTTGGCTTTGTCAAAGTGACTCCATTCGACCACTCATCCCTTCTCTTGGAGTACAAATAGAATAGTGATGAAAAGGTGTATGATTCCTTCACCTTCATGGGACTACGAGGACATGTTGGCCTGGAATAATGTTTTAAGTCTATGTTGTATCACTTCAAGAATGATGTCATTCTTAAAATTACTATTGGTCTTGTGATTAATTATTATTAGATTTTGATCAAATTATAATTTTAAAAGCAACTTTATTTTTTGAGTGATACAAGGGTAACTTCTATAATTACTAGCTCGTTGGCCTGTATACTCAATTAATAGTGGTGAACTAGTTACATAATTAATTAACTTCGTGATTCAATGTAATTTATCCATGTATAATTTACTTGGGAAAGAACACAATCCCTCATTATTAATGCAGTAAGGGTGTTACTATTAGAAAAAAGATAAATTATTGAGATGCTGTAACTTTTACTTGCACACTGATGTATCAGTCCATGCATCACTATTACGCTAACCCCCAATCAAATTTAATTGTCTAATACTTAACATGATAAATGTCACATAGATATTAAAAATTATAGTATTCATAGCATTACTCATTTTTGGAATTACAAAATATGAAGAAGATTATGAACTTTGGCGCGTGAGTTTATGTCCCTTTTTTATTATAAGAAAAAAAAAAAGAAAAAAAAAAGTTGTGTTTTTACACAAGAGTGATAGATACTAATAACTTTATCACAGTTTCAGACATCATATGTCTACGTACATGATATCTCACACGATGCTATAGATGTTCTTAGGGCCGGGCACAATATAAACATCACACAAAATCCATAGTTGATGCTCAAGAATCGTATCGTTTGTATGCATGTATATCATTCCGGCCTTGGAGCCGAATTTCTTGTTGTACTGGGCTTTGGGTTCATAACTATTATCGTTGTTTCTTTTGTGATTGTCTTATTGTTTGCGTACGTTTTTCTTCATTTAATGTTTGGGGTAATTTCATTTTAAAACCTTAAATTATTACACGATTTGAGAATACCTTCTAAAAGTATAAAACCTCTCAATTTAAACCCCTGAATTTTCAATTGCAGTCAATTTAAATCACTCCGTCATATTTTAAACATTAAAAATAATACAATGACATTTATACCCCTGACTTTTTTTAAAAAATTTTAAATTTAAGCTTAATTCAAATTTTTTTTTTTTTTTTTTTTTAAAAAAAAGGTTCAAGGTCTGGCCTCGTGACCTATGGATCAAAACCTGCCGTACCTAAGAGTGAAAAGGCAATTTTTACTAACCCCCTCTTAATCGCTAACCACCGGGTGAAGGTGAGACTACGTATTTGTACAAATAACTAATAATGGCAAAACAAAAAAAAAACACCAAATGTTACTTGTTGTAAGCGAGGCGAAGGTGAGACTACCACGTGTACAAATAGCGAAGGAGGTGGTCACGTGGGTCAATGATTAGCACTCAATGGAAGGGGCAGCGTGGGGCGTGGTAAACAAAACATCGGACAAACCCCGGGCCCACCATGGTCGGCTGAATAAGACAAGATTGAACTTTACCGATGTATATAGCCTTTACTTTTGGAAGATTACTGGTCCACGTGGAAGCGCACAGAACCAGTGCTGCGCTTTTGATGTCTTATTATTGTGAATATTCCTCATGAAAGACAAAAATATTCTTATTTGTAGTTTTTGTCGCGATCACATGCATAGTGATAGTGCATTTCAAATTTTCAAACAACGTAAAAGCGTGAAAAAGATCGAACCACCTTCCCTGGTGAAGGCCGCAAGCCACCCCATTAATACTGTTTTGTTCAGGTGCAAGAGAGCATAGAGTAAGAGACCAGGTACAATAACCACTGAAAAGGGGTCCTTCTTATAAACGATTCTAACCAAGAACAGATTGGGTGATCTCCATTTATCACTGCATTAAAGGTAAGAGAAATGTTACATATATTTTTAAATACACATTTTTTGATGCAATAGTTAAAATTATCATTAGATTTTGAAAGAATTTGACGGCGATCTTCACTGCTACATCATAAAGCGTGCATTCAAGAATAAATACTTGAAAGTAAATGTAGGATTCCTATAAAGGTAAACTTTTGTTTGAATGGTTCATTTGGCAAAACTTTTATAGAATGTTAATTACTTTTCGGTTGTGAAGCACTTATAAAGCTAGAAGGTTGTTTTAATTTTTTAAGTATTTTGAGCTCGTCTTTTTGCAACATTTTTTAGGACAACTTTTTTTTTAAAAAAAAAAACAAAAAAGTAAAATCATATACAAATAACTTAAACCCAAAGCAACCATAAATTACTTTATTTTTATGCCTCAAATTCAATCCTCATCACCAAAAACAAAAATAACCCTTAAAATTTTAGAATTATCTTATTATGTCCGCACTGTCCGCGGGTATGTTTATATTTTTTATAGGCAGATATAGTTAATGGTTATTGGGTTAGACATAGGGGTCCCAGGCCGAAGCAGATCTTTTCAAGCATGATTAACCTAAATCAGATTAAAATAATGAATTTCAAAATATTAAACACAGGTTAAAGACGTTGTACATTGCATGTAGGGCCCCGCAATATCTTCTCAATTTCCTATAAGATCTAATGAAAAGAAGATTAAGTTATAGACATGCTATACTGATTTTACTTTTTTTGGGCAAGTAGTTTTGAATAATATTAATTATTATCTTTAATTCCTAATAGAACTTATAATTAAAGAGAGACTCAGACAACTAAGATGGTTCGGCCTATGGCCTACATCCACACATTCAAAGCCATTTTATGGCTACATTTTTCCTTGATATATTTGATGATGTATAATACTCTATTTATAGAGAAAGAGTATGAATGTTACAAGCATTTTTACTTCTATATTAACATCAATAATCTTAATGTATCATCTGTAACTCTTGTCACTTGAGTTTTTGTGACTCTTGACTCTTGAGTTCATTGTCTCTTGAATTATTGTAACTTTTGACTCTTGAGTTCTTTGTCTTTTGAGTTATTGTAACTTTTGACTCAAATAATTCTATTTGTCACGTCCATGAAAGAAAAAGTAAAGACCTTATGAAATACAATCCATCGTGCAATTTCATTTGACACAATATTCTAACAATTTTTTTTTTTAGTAACAAAAACTCCAAGCATACATAATTCAATGGTGTCGACCAACAACAATATTGGTGGACAATGGCGAAAACAGAGAAAACAAAAGAGTACAAATTGAGATCTTATTAGTGTACTCATGCATCACATGCGTGCATGATTGATGGAGTACTTCAAACAGCGTAAAATTTAAAGCAACTGCAGAAGAGAGGCACCGATCATGTCCTCATCATGATCCTTAATTAGTTCTCTGGAGAAGAAGGAATCTCGTTGAGATCAAACCCTACTTGTGTCTGTTCAATCCTGAAGAGTCTTTCCCTCCTCTGTGCACCAGCTCGGAAAAGGTGACGGTATCGCCTATTCCTAAGCCCTTTTGCCTAACAAATTCGCCCTATTGGCTACCAAGATAATTTTTTCCGTTTCTTGTAATAAAATGCATGATCCAACTATTGTCCATTTCGGCATCATAAACAGTCACTTGATCTTCATTCGCAACACCGAATTTTTCAGCAAGCTCGGTAGGTAAATAGACTCTTCCTTCTTTGATGTCACTTTTGGTGAGCACCTTTGGAAATTTCCATGCAATGGCTGAAGTTGAAGTTGATGTTGAGGCTTCTGATCCTAGAATGAATTATTACGTTAATTTGAGGAATTATAAGAACAAATGACTTTTTTACGATAGTAGAGGTCCTACTTAGGGCATTAAGGTTAATATTGTCTTTTCCTATTTTATTCAAGCAATTAGGACGATTAATTACATAATATCCAATTAATTCATGCTCTTTTTTCAAAAACAAAAACAGACAAACTCAAAGAGTCTCGTACAACGTTCTACAACTATATAACCTGTTAAGATTGTTAAACAGATATAACCTAGTATGGAGGTAGAGTTTAGTATGGCCAAGGACCAATAAATTATGTTGCTAAGACACGATATGCAAAAAAAAAAAAAAAAAAACAAAAACAAAATTTATCTTATAAATTATTTTTTTTACCTTCAATATTATTTTTATTTTTATTTATTCATTTATTTTTTCTTATCAGTTGCATGGGGTGGCCATGGCCTATATGGGCCACCCCTTCCTCCATCCCTCCGTCCCTTGGATATAACAATTAGATATATGAAGATAATCAGGCTTCAATATAATTTTAACTATTTCCATCAAAATTGTTAAGCAGAGAAATTATTTAAATTGAAAAGGTTTAAAAAATGAAAAAAAAGGTATTTCCTTTTTTGAATTGATGAAGGTTGCTTTTAATATCTTTTGTGGTAGTTGTATCTAATCAACTTTATCATAGTCGGTAAGCGTACGTGTTACAGAACTCATCAACTTTGTCGTTAACGATCGAAGCTGCAGCAATTTTTGTTCTCAGTTGTTGGTGAACGTACATATGGTCGAAATTGTCAACAATCAGAACATTCTTAAACTGTTGGGTCCCACAAGATCTTTTCAAATTTAAGACCTTACTTCACAGAAGATTCTCTGGAGCTGCCGCGTCGCACGTGCACGTTACTGTCATCCAGATTGAGTTTCTCGCTTAAGACCCCATGCTTCACGGAAGACGCAGAAGATTCCGTGTGGTTTATGCGAGGCATGTTTTTTCAAAGTTAGAAGGCCACCACTTGTCAGAAACAAATGGGTCCCAGCTACGCCGAACAGAAGGTCTGGATTTCATTATTTATGAGAAAGAGATAAAATCAAATTCCAATAATATATATAAATATATATATATATAAAAGTAGTTGATTTAATTAATGCATACATCAGTAGTGCTAGATTCAAGAATTTATTTTAATAGAGTCAGAAATAAAATATTAAAATATAATAAAACTGTGGCCTATGAAATACGGCTCATTGTTTGAATATGAGAATTTTGAGGTAACTTGGTAGGTAAAAAGTAGTGTAAAATACACTGTCTTTTAGTTTACTCTGATTTTTTGGTTGAACTAAATCTTATAGGGGCTAATGTGTTAAGGATATGAAATTTATGTTTATTTTACAAGAGCTAATAGAAAATTAGTGCATAAAAATATTTTTTTAAAAAATTTACTAGGGGCAGCGCCCCTGCGTGTATCTGCCGCTGTACATCAGTACATTAGGGCATGTGAAGGACCTACAAAATCAAGTAACATGATAACTCCCTAGTCCCTTCTATGATAAATCATATATTTAATGCATACATTTGTAATTGACAAGTGGGTCAATGATTAGGACATTCAACCGGAAATTCTAGCAGATATTGCCCACAAGTAGTAATATGTTTTTCTTTTTCTTTTTTTTTTCTTTCTTTTTTAAGGTTTAAACTTCTTTAATTATATATATATATATATATATATATATATATATATATGTTATATATGTTATACTTGTTGTGTACTCCGAATAAGGGTTGGTGAAAAGGGGTAGCGTGAGGCTTGGTGCACCAAAAATTATACAAAAATTGATTAATGTAAAAAAAAGTAAGAATATTAAAAAAAAAAAAAAAAAAAGAAGAGAGTGAAAAATGTAAGAATTTTGATAATAAAAAAAAAAATTTATTTTGTAATTATTTTTTTATTTAAATAATAATAAAAAATAATTAATGTGATGTAAAAAGTCTATATATATATATATATATATATATATAAATAAATAATATCAAATCAAAATCGTTTAATAAAGGCCACCCTGAGTTTAAATAAAAAGTCTGTTTAACAGTCTTGAATATACCAAGATTATTGTTATATATATACCAAAACAGTCACATCAAGTGCTTAGCAAAGCTTGCACGGATAGCTACAATTATTGTACGATGCAGTTCTGTAGCTAGATGTGACAGTCTTCTATAAATATAATTTGGCAAGGAAGCTGCTGGCCTCACTCGGCAAGAACGGCAAGCACTTAATTACAAGCAGTCAAGCAGAAGCCTATATTTTGTTTCTCTTGTAAGTTTTTGTCCGGCCATCATCTTTCTTTTCTCAATTTAATTTTAATTTCACTTCTAGCTTGCTCTGTGGTTTTGCTTGTTTGTTGTTATTATTATTATCTGAATTGTCGCTTAATTGTTCTTATACCTCCAACATGATAATTCATCCTAGGATTGGGATCAGAAGCCTCAACATCGACTTCGGCAATGGCTGCAAATTTTGTCCGTCGACGGATGTTTCAGAAGAAACTCTCGGCAAGTGACATTCGAGAAGGAAGAGTCTATTTACCAAGCAAGCTTGTTAAAAAATTGGGTCCGGAAGATGGTACTGAAAGAGTGGTTGTTTTTGACGATCAAAAGAATTCCTCGACAATGAATTTTTGTATACGTCGTGATCGAAGAGCTTTTCTCGGCAATGGATGGCGCGACTTTGTTAAAGAAAAAGGCTTTAGAAAAGACGATATCGTCACCTTTTATGTGTTGAGGCCCCCAGGAGGAGGAAGAGGAATAGGGCCAACACACTTCCAGATCATTAGGCACAAGGTTACAAGGACAGCAGTAGGCCAGTTTGATCTCAACAAGCCTCCTCCTCCAGAGGGAAACAAGGGAGTAAGAAGATTTGATCTCAACCATCCGCCTCCTCCAGAGAATTAGGGCGATTTCTCTCTCTCTATCTCTCTTCTGCTTTTACGTTGTTTGAAGTTCATCATGCATGTGTAATGTGTTGATGCGTAGACTATCTTTGCTCTTTTGTTTTCTCTGTTCTGGCTCTTGTCCTCCAATATTGTTGTTGTTGGATGCCATCCATTTGAATAATTAATGTAAAGCTTGGGGCTTTTTGTTACTTTTATAAAACAATATATTATTATTACTTTGTTCTATTAGAATATTGTCTCAAATATTAAATTGCATGGTGATATATATATATATATATATATATATATATATTAATAATTCATACGGTCTTTACTTTTTCTTTCAATAGATTCTGTGGAGGTGATCACTGATTCGTGCATGGCATGTTTTTTCAAAGGCGCCCACCTTGGTTGGAAACAAATGGGTCCCAGCAAGAGAGTATATCCATGTGCCAGTAGTACTAGCTCAGACGATCATAGCCGTTATTGGACAATTTTCAAATAAATAAAAAAACCCAAAAACATTTACATCAAGAATTTAAGCATTCTAAAAACCTGTTTGGAATTGTGTTTGAATGACCTAAAAGTTCATTTAACACTTAAAAAGTTCGTTTGAAGAAAAATGTAGTCGTTTGATAAAAAAATTAAAAGCGATTTTAAAGGTCTAAAAAGCCTAAAAATAATCAAAAGACACCTTTTGCAAAAGCTTAAAAATAAAACTTTTGTCCAAAGCTCTTTTTGACTTAAAAAATCTATTTTTCAAACACAATCTCAAACAAACTCTAAATTATTGAACATTAAAATAATTCTCGTCACATGTACACCAAGGAAGTACGAAGTCTTTTTGACGCACACAATTTACAGACAAGCAAAAGTCAGGTGCATCCATTGCTGCCCCAAAGACCAATTAAAATATTAAAACCCTTTTCAGTCAAATTAAAATTAAAAGACATTTTTAAATTCAAAACTTTTCTACACCACAAAGCACAACATCCTGTTTAAAATATACTAAATTTTAAATATGTCACCTTTTTAATAGGTAATATTTTTCAAGCAGTTGAATGAAATAAATAAATTAAATTTATATAATTTTAAAATTTACAATTTCTTTAAAGTTGTAGGAGATCTCATCATTACATAACAAATTACAAAAGTTTGTTAGTTAAATCCTCTAATAGTAAACTTTTGTTCATTGGTAATTTTAAAAGATGTTTTTTACTTTTTGGTTATAAAAATTAAAGTAGTTAATTTGACTTTGTTGTAACACACTTTAATTAGGACAATTTTTTTTTAAAAAATTTTTTTCTATAACAAAAAAGCAAAATCATCAACAAATAACTTAACACAAAGCAATCATAAATTACTTTATCTTTATGTCTCATCGCCCAAAGAATAA
>NC_081543.1:1219482-1227591 GCF_901000735.1 Corylus avellana
ACGAAGCTTTTTGACACACAATTTACAAACAAAGAAATAAAATATTAAATACACTTTTCAATCCAATTATTATTACTATTATTATTAATTTACTCTGATGATCATAAAAAACTTTACAGCTTACGTGTAAGTGCGGTGTGAAGCGATCGGTCCCTTGACGTCTCTATTTTCATGGTTAACATGCTACCTTTTCAAGAGGTTCGATATTGCAAAAAAGGGCCTGAATTCATATTATTTTAAAATTTATAATTTATTTTTAAATTGTATGAGATCTTTATCCCATAATTAGATAACAAATTACTAAAGTTTGTTCGCGAATTTAGAAAGGCATCAAAAGCGCGGCACTAATACGAAGTCTCTACCATGAATACTAACGAGTTTTGTTCAGACACGAGAGAGCAAAGAGTAAGGGATTGTGAACAAAAACCACTGAAAGGGGATCCTTCATAAGAAAGATAAATCTAACCAAGAATAGACTGGGTGATCTCCATTGATCAATGCATTAAAGGTAAGATAAATGTTATATACACTTTTAAGTACACATTTTTCAAATGTACATTTTTTGATGCAAGAAGAAAAATTATTTTTAGATTTTGAATGAATTTAATGGTGATCTTCACCATCACATCATCATAAAAGGTACATTTAAGAATAAACAAAGGTAAATTTTTTTTGAATGGTTCATTTGGCAAAACTTTTAAAAAATGTTAATTACTTTTTGGTTGTGAAGCAATATAAAGTTAAAAGTAGTTTTGAATTTTTTTTTTTTTTTTTTTTTTTGAAAGTAGTTTTGCAACACCTTTTAGGGTAATTTTTTTTTTTAACAAAAAAAAAAAAAATCATAAACAAATAAACCCAAAGCAACCATAAATTACTTTATCCTTATGCCTCATCACCAAATATTAACCCTTAAATTAAAGTTTAGAATTATCTTATTATGTCCACGTTGTCCGGGTATGTATATAATTTTTTATAGGCAGATATAGTTACTGGTTATTGGGTTAGACATATGGGTCCCAGGCCAAAGCAGATCTTTTCAAGCATGATTAACCAAAGCAGATCTTTCAAAACACTAAACACAGGTTAAAGACGTCGTACATTGCATGTAGGGCCCCACAATATCTTCTCGATTTCCTATAAGATCTAATGAAAAGAAGATTAAGTGACAGACATGCTATACTGATTTTACTTTTTTTGGGCAACAAGTTTTGGATAATATTATTATCTTTAATTCCAATTGCTACGGCCATGAAAGAAAAAGTAAAGACCTTATGAAATACAATACAACAATGCAATTTCATTGGACACAATATTCTAACAACTTTTATTTTATTTTATTTTAGTACATAATTCAATGGCGTCGGCCAACAACAATATTGGAGGACAATAGCGAATACAGAGAAAACAAAAGAGTACAAACCGAATCTTGTTAATGTACTCATGCATCACATGCATAATGGAGTAGTTCAAACTACGTAAAATTTAAAGCAACTGCAGAAGAGAGGCATCTCATGTCCTCATGATCTTTAATAATTAGTTCTCTGGAGAAGAAGGAATCTCGTTGAGATCAAGCCCTACTTTTGTCAGTTCAATCCCGAAGAGTCTTTCCCCTGTTGCTCCTCGGTGGTCCAGCTCAGAAAAGGTGACGGTATCGCCTATTCCTAAGCCCTTTTGCTCAACAAATTCGCCCCATGCGCTGCCGAGATAATTTTTTCCAAGTCTTGTAATAAAATGCATGTTCCAGGTATTTTTCATTTCAGCGTCATAAACAGTCACCCTATCTCCATTCGCAACACCGAATTTTTTAGCATGCTTAGTCGGTAAATAGACTCTTCCTTCTTTGATGTCACTTTTCCTGAGAACCTTTGGAAACGTCCATGCCATGGCTGAAGTCGAAGTTGATGTTGAGGCTTCCGATCCTAGAATGAATTATTACGTTGGAGGAATTATAAGAACAATTAAGTGACAAAATAAAAATATAAACAAGCAAAATCACATACAAAGCTATAAGTGATATTAAAAATTGAGTAACAGCAACCAACGATGGAGGAGTTGGTCGGAGAAAGGTTGAAGGTGTTGGACTGGTAGTTGGGGGAGTTAAAAAAATCGATATATATTGCCTGGCACTACTTTTTTACGACAATAGAGGTCCTACTTAGGGCATAAAGGTTAATAATGTCTTTTCCTATTTTATTCATGAAAGAAGATTACGTAGGTAATTCATGCTCTTTTTTCAAAACCAAAAACAGACGCACTCGATCACCCAGCCTCGTACTGAAAGGACGATCCATCTTTTACATTAAATCCATGCCATAGTTATATAGTTAACCAGAAATCAATGAAAAACCAAATCATCTATGGATTTTTTTTTTAAAGAAAAAGACCTTAAGCTATTTAGAAAACGAATCAATTACAAATCTAATACAAAAATTTGACGTAATAGACACTCTATCTTAACAAATCAAATCAAACATCAAGATATCCACGGAGAAATCAGATCAAAATATCAAATAATGTAAACACATGTACAAAAGATACAGAGACTCGTACCAGATATATCCAAAGTGCACTCTAATATTTAGTTGAATACTCTAATGAAGAGCTCAATTTATAGAGTCCAAGGGCCACCTACCCCCACTAATCATTTGGCTTTCTTTAGATTTCGTGGGGTCATTAATCTTCTAAAGTCCAAAGAATGTCTTGGCCACCACCAAGTTTGGTCACAAGCAAAAGGGTCCTGCGGATAGAGGTCAAAAAGTGGTGGTAACTGCTTGTCGGCTAGTTCTTACGTTGGAAACAAAAAGTGGTGGATTTAATTAATGCATACATTAGTGCATGTGAAGGATCTACAAAATTCAAGTAACATGTCAACTTCCATCTATGATAAATCATATATTTAATTCATACATATGTAATTGACAAGACTTTCATGGCAAAAAAACAAAATGCTAGGATGTGGGTCAATGATTAGAACATTCAACGGAAATTCTAGCAGATATTGCCTACAACTAGTAATATGTTTTTTGTTTTTTCTAGGTTTAAACTTCTTTAATTAGACATCAGAAGGCCTTGATTGTAGTTTTATTATATATTGTTCACAATGTTGTTGTTGTTGGATGCCATTGAATAATTGATGTTACGCTTGGAGCTGTTCGTTACTATTATGAAGCAATATATTATTATTACTTTGTTCTATTAGAATATTGTCTCAAATATTAAATTGCATGGTGATATATTGTAATGTAATACATAAGGTCTTGACTTTTTCTTTCAATAGATTCTGTGGAGGTGATCCGTGGCATGTTTTTTTTCCAAAGGCCACCACCTTTGTTGGAAACAAATGGGTCCCAGCAAGAGAGTATATCCATGGGATCAGGATATATTCAAATAAAAATAAAAAAAAATAAAAAAAAAATCCGAAAACATTTACATCAAGAATTTAAACATTCTAAATTATTGAATATTAAAATAATTTTCGTCACATGTACACCAACCAAGTACGAAGTCTTTTTGACACACAATTTACAAACAAACAAAAGTCAGTTGCATCGATCCATTGCTGCCCCAATACCAATTAAAATATTAAAACACTTTTCAGTCAAATTAAAATTAAAAGACATTTTTTAATTCAAAACTTTCTACACCACAAAGCACAACATCCTGTTAAACAATATTAATTAAATTTTGGAAAAACTTCACTTTGCATTCCTGAATTATTAACCTTTTTGACATACTCTTTTCGAACTTCAAAATCTCTCCCTTTGGACCCCTTTATTATTTATGAACAACTCAAATGGTTTGTATTTTTATGCCCATAATACCTTCACCCAGACTACTTGAAATTTTTAAAACACCCTAAAACTACAGCATCCACCCCGTGTCGTTTTGGGCATCTATTTTTCTTAAAAAAGAAAAGGCAAAATATTAAAAAAAAAAAAATTGGGGTGGTGGGACCAAAATAGAGCCACCCCTTAGGCAAAATAAGGTAGCCGAGCCTCCCCAAAAAACACAAAAGAAAAAAAAAATAATAATAAAATTCTTTCTCTCTTTTTAATAAATCAATGGTGTACGTATCTACCTTTATCGAAGCAGGTAAAGCTTGTGTCGGCAGGTGTATGTGTTAACTCATCACTAGATAATCAATTATATATGTAATATGTGGGTCATGAAAGCAACTAGCTCGTCTATCTTGTATTGTAAAATTGTTTCAAATTTCGGTGCAAAAAGGTCACATAACAACCGATTGTGTTTGAACAAAACTTTACGTGTTGGCCTAGGGTTACTTGTTTTCTTCTAGGCATAATTAAAGCTTGTTTAGGATGCGTTTGAAAAATAGAGATTTAAAGTCAAATAAAGCTTTTGGGTAAAAGCTTTATTTTTAAACTTTTGTTAAAAGTGTGTTTTGGCTATTTTTAGGCTTTTCAGACCCTTAAAAGTGCTTTTAATTTTTTTTACCAAATGTATACTTTTTTCTTCAATCGAGCTTTTTAAATGTTAAAAGCACTTTTAATATCCTCAAACACAATCCCAAAAAGGCTCTTAAAATCCTTAGAATTTTGGAGGCATGCTCAGATATATAGTGGGGTGAAATACCACTGTAATGAAATCTTCAATAATTTGTTGTTCAAATTATTACTAGATTTATATATGCTCAATAGATAATTGAAAAGTTTAAAATTTATGTGGATAAATAATTTCATATGAATTCTCTTCTAGTGTTTAAATTCTCTCATATGTTAAATCAACAGTTATCCCAAAAGTTTAAGTTGATAGAAAGAGATAAATTTAATCACTTAATCATTACATTAACACACTCATTTTTAATAAGTGAGGCCCAATATATAGAATATTTAATTTAAATGGAGGATGATTTGATGGAGTCAAGATTCGAACTTATGACTTTTAGCTCTGATACCATATTAAATCACTAGTTATTTCAAAAGTTTAAACTGGTAGGAAAAGATAAATTTAATCACTTCATTATTATTTTAACATTATAAAGTACAATTTTTGGGTGATGCTGCAATATTCATCCAAGCCCCACACAAGAAAGCCACCTAACCCACCAATTATATGATCAAACTTTATAGTTTTAGTATGGTCCCATCTATTGCTTTGTATACTTTTTATTCCTTCTGTTCTTTCATGGGTTATACTTTTTATTCATTCAATTTTATATGTGTATTTTGCTTTTGATTCATTCAAGTGAGTACGACCTTTTTATTTAAAGTAAACATAATTTATTTTGAACAAATTTATTGGAATAATGTTATATACTATACTATTCTTATACTATTTTGATGTGTCGTCGTCAATCAAACCTTGAAGCTTATTTAATGAACTTCTCATCTTTCCTTTCAAAAACGTCGAGACTCTTTTCACCTTTTATGTTAAGTCAACCCACTTTTCAAATCAAAACACAAAAAGCTCATCTTAGTGATGAAAAAACTTTTGTTGCCTTGGCTAGACGGCTTACAATGGTATTTATCTTATCTTTTTCTTTTTCTTTTTAAGCCAAAGGTATCTACCTTTATTATAAGCGTGTGTGTCGGCCGGTGTGATAACTTATCACTTGATAATCAATTATGTGGAGTCATGAAAGCAACTAATTATTTGATATGTTTGGCAAAGGAGTGAGCTTGAGAAAGTAGACTAAAATTATAACAGATTTGATTGATGTGATAAAAAAAAAAAAAAAAAGTAAAAGTATTTTGTATAAAAAAGTGAAAAAAAAAAATTTTATAGTAATTTTTTAATTTAAATAATAATAAAAAATAATTGATATAATATAAAAAGTAAAAATATTATGATTGATTTAAATTTTTTTTTTTAGAATTTTAGGTCTGGTTCACTTTCAACCCGGTCCTTTGGTAAGTGGTGCCTAATAACCAGCTCTTCTAACCCATACTGTTGTAAAAGTGTCTTTCAAATTTCAGTGCAAAAAGGTCAAATAACAACCAACCAACAAAAGGTTCGTTGGTAAACTTTAATAAAGACAAGTATGAAGTCCATACCACGGATAGTAAAGAGTCCGAGTTTACGTGTAAGATTCAGTGGTGTGGGTCCGAAGCTTGTTTTCATAAAGGTGTTGAAGATCAAGCTTTTAACTAAGGTTGCGTTTGGTCCTTTGTTATAAGTCAAAATTGTTTAATGCAATGGAGTAACGTTATGTATAATTTATTTTAGTTCGAATATGTGTAGTTGAAATAATTGTTTAATGCAAGCCCACAAAATTTGTTGGAGCTGCTGCGGCAAGTCCATCACATCTATATGCTATTATTTGAAAGTCAAAGATCATGTTCTGTAATGATTATTGCTTTGGTGAGAAGTAGTGGGTGGCCAAGGGAGTAAGGAGGAGAGTTGAATATTTTTGTAATTTATATACCAATAATAAAAGATAATTATTTCAATTTTATTTGTGACACAATGAAAGCACTTTCTGCTAGATTTCACACCAAGAAAATAAAAAGACAAGAAGAAGTAAATTTACTCTTGTTTGTCAAATCTAATCCAAAATGCTCAACACTTGTCCTTGTTTGATGAAACTCCAACCATGAAGTCTCTTTCCGCAGGTATTCTTCCTCGAGGTTGGACTTTATTAAACGTGATGGTAACTCCAACACTCAGCTTAAAATTATTCACCGTAGCGAATCGACGCCACTCTCCTTGATTGAAATAATATTCGTTGCCATTTTGGCAAAGATGAATTTTCTTGGGCTTACCACCGACGCGAGAGTTAGTCAGAGACACTTCAACATCTTTCCTTCCATTTGAAGGATAGCCAAAAAATCCGGTAGCCTCTGACTCTTCCATATACACTGTACCATTATTTATATCAGCTTGAGTCAACGTCTTTGAAAAGGAATTATCTCCGGTTCCAGCCATTGCAGAAATTAAATTTGAGCTTAATTAACTCCTCTTCTTCTTCTTCTGATCCTCTCTAACGTTTAGTGTTGAGTGAAGAAATAGCAACACTCAATGACATTATTTATAGGTTTAGCCAAAGCTACTGTATATACTTTACAGCATGGACATGGGTCACATGCATCGCTTTCAATAGATTCCATAAGGCAATTGTTAACTCATCAAAAACAAAAAGACAGAAACAAGAAAAAGAGTAGTTGCATTTAATTGTTGTCACTTTTGTTACCTTTTATGGGGTCTAATTAGTTAGTGTGTCAACACCTTTTAACTCAAGCCAACAATTGTGATTTATGTATAATATATAGTTCAGATCTTTTTGACTTCACTGGTACCTCAGACCTTTGTTTGCCCTTTGCCTACATCAACTGCATGTTTCTTCGGTCAAACTAAGGATATAAGTTTAAAAAGATTTAAAATTTTGAGCTGATTTAGTTGGAAACTCAGCTCACTACGTACCAACCCCACTAATCATGCATGCCTGTTGCTTTTTCTAGATTGTGTTGTGATCCTAAGCTTAAAAAGTATCAATGAAATCCACCTAAAAGTTTCAATTAAAAAATTCTGAAGTATCCTTCAAAGTTTGGTTAATTGATTAATAAATTCGGGAAACATGCCTAAAAAAGTATTTTGCATATAAGACCTACTTAGGATCTGTTTTAGATTACGTTTGATGGGCTTGAAAGTGCTTTTAACACTCAAAAAATTTATTTAAAAAAAAATACTTGTTTGATAAAAAAATTAAAAACGCTTTTAAAAGTTTAAAAAACTTAAAAATAACTAAAAAACACTTTTGACAAAAATTTAAAAATAAATCTTTTTGTAAAAACTCTTTTTAACTTAAAAATTCATTTTCTCAAATGCAATCCAAAATAAACAAGCTCTTAACCATTACATAATCCAATAATACCTACGAATAGTGAAAGAGGTGGGTCAATGATTGGAACCCAACGGAAAATCTTCCAATTATTGCGTGCTACAAAAAAAAAAAAAAAAGTTAGTGAAAAGCGATCGCGTGGGGCTTGGGGCGACAAACCCCACCATGGTCGGCTGGATAAGACATGATAGCTATGTTTGGGGAGAGCAGGCCCGGCACTGTAGCTGGAACGGTTCCAGCTACAGTGCCAACTGACACGTGGCGCCAGAAAATAATTTTTTATCTTTTTTTTTTTTTTTTTTAAATCAAAA
>NC_081543.1:1227691-1243996 GCF_901000735.1 Corylus avellana
AATGTACATTTTTTGATGCGACAGTAAAAATTATCTTTAGATTTTGAATAAATTTAATGGTGATCTTCATTATCACATCATCATAAGATGTACATTTAAGAATAAACAAAGGTAAACTTTTGTTTGAATGGTTCATTTGACAAAACTTTTAAAACATGTTATTTACTTTTTGGTTGTGAAGCAATATAAAGTTAAAAGTAGTTTTGCAACACATTTTAGGTCAATTTTTTTTTTTTTTAACAAAAAAAAAAAAAATCATAAACAAATAAACCCAAAGCAACCATAAGTTACTTTATCTTTATGCCTCATCACCAAATATTAACCCTTAAATTAAAGTTTAGAATTATCTTATTATGTCTACGCTGTCCATGTATGTTTATATTTTTTATAGGCAGATATAGTTAATGGTTATTGGGTTAGACATATGGGTCCCAGGCCGAAGCAGATCTTTTCAAAACACTAAACACGGTTAAAGACGTCGTACATTGCATAGTGATAGACACGGTATACTGATTTTCCTTTTTTGGGGCAAGAAGTTTTGGATAATATTATTATCTTTAATTCCAATTGCTACGGCCATGAAAGAAAAAGTAAAGACCTTCTGAAATACAATACCACAATGCAATTTCATTTGACACAATATTCTAACAATTTTTATTTTATTTTATTTTAGTACATAATTCAATGGCGTCGGCCAACAACAATATTGGAGAACAATGGCGAATACAGAGAAAACAAAAGAGTACAAAACGAATCTTCTTAGTGTACTCATGCATCACATGCATAATAGAGTAATTCAAACTGTGTAAAATTTAAAGCAACTGCAGAAGAGAGGTACTTCATGTCCTCATGATCCTTAATAATTAGTTCTCTGGAGAAGATGGAATCTCGTTGAGATCAAACCCTACTTTTGTCTGTTCAATCCCGAAGAGTCTTTCCCCTGTTGCTCCTCGGTTCCCTAGCTCAGAAAAGGTGATGGTATCGCCTATTCCTAAGCCCTTTTGCTCAACAAAGTCGCCCCATTCGCTACCGAGATAATTTTTTCCATCTCTTGTAATAAAATGCATGTTCCAAGTATTGTCCATTTCAGCGTCATAAATAGTCACTTTATCTCCATTCGCAACACCGAATTTTTGAGCAAGCTTGGTTGGTAAATAGACTCTTCCTTCTTTGATGTCACTTTTCGTGAGAACCTTTGGAAACATCCATGCCATGGCTGAAGTCGAAGTCGATGTTGAGGATTCCGATCCTAGAATGAATTATTACGTTGGAGGAATTATAAGAACAATTAAGTGACAAAATAAAAATATAAACAAGCAAAATCACATACAAAGCTATAAGTGATATTAAAAACTGAGTAAAAGCAACCAACGATGGAGGAGTTGGCCGGAGAAAGGTTGAAGGTGTTGGACTGGTAGTTGGGGGAATTAAAAAAGTCGATATATATTGCCTGGCACTACTTTTTTAAGACAATAGAGGCCCTACTTAGGGCATAAAGGTTAATATTGTATTTTCCTATTTTCTTCATGAAAGAAGATTACGTACGTAATATCCAATTAATTCATGCTCTTTTTTCAAAACCAAAAACAGATGCACTCGATCACCCAGCCTCGCACTGAAAGGACGACCCATCTTTTACATTAAATCCATGCAATAGTTATATATAGTTAACCAGAAATCAATGAAAAACCAAAACATCTATGGATTTTTGTTTTTTAAGAAAAAAAAAAAAAAAAAAGATCTTAAGCTATTCAGAGAACGAATCAATTGCAAATCTAATACAAAAATTTGACATAATAGACACTCTATCTTAACAAATCAAATCAAATCAAACATCAAGATATCCATGGACAAATCAGATCAAAATATCAAATAATGTAAACACATGTACAAAAGATAGAGAGACTCGTACCAGATATATACAAAGTGCACTCTAAGCTTTAGTTGAATGTTTTGCATACCCTTAATGAAGAACATGAGCGCTCAATTTATAGAGTAGAGGCCACCTACCCCAACTAATCATTTGGCTTTCTTTAGATTTGGTGGGGTCATTAATCTTCTAAAGTCAAAAGAATGTCTTGGCCACCACCAAAGTTTGGTCACAAGCAAAAGGGTCCTTCGGATAGAGTTCAAAATTGTTAAACAGATACAACAATTAGATATATGAAGAGAATTAGGCTTCAAAATATTTTTAATTATTTCCATCAAAATTGCTAAACAGAGAAAATATTTAAATTGATGAAGGTTGCTTTTATTACCTTTTCAACTTTATCATAGTCGGTAAGCGTACGTGTTACACAACTCATCCTTAGACAAGCAATTTTGTCTTGCTAATTAATTATTAGAACATTCTCTGAAACTGCTGGGTCGCACGTGCACGTTACTGTCATCCAGGTTGAATTTGAGTTTCTCACTTAAGACCCCACTTCGCCGAAGATACAGCCTGATTATGTCTTGCTAATTATTAGTGATACGTAAAAAAATTATTAAAATGATCCTTTCTCTAACGGTTGACGAGTTGGTGAAGTGGACACTGGCCAAGTGAGTTTATGCGAATTGCGAGGCATGTTTTTTCAAACTTAGAAGGTCACCACTAGTCGGAAACAAATGGGTCCCAACTAGGCCGAATTCAAAACACACTTGTTGGTCTCTAGCTAGAACAATATATTTGATTGATGTGAGAAAAAAAATAAGAATATTGTGTATGAAAAAGTAAAAAAATTTGTTTGTACTGATTTTTTATTTGAATAATAATAAAAAGTGATTAGTATAATGTAAAAAAGTGTTAGAATTAATTTTGAGAATAATAGTATAAGGCTCTTTTTTGGACCAGAGCCCATTTTTTATGAGAGAGATCGAGAGTAAAGTCAGAGTAAAGTCAAATAAAATTATTGGCAATAAAGAGATCAATTCCAATAATATATATATATTAAGAAATTAAACTCTAACTGCTTGTCGGCTAGTTCTTACATTGGAAACAAAAAGTGGTGGATTTAATTAATGCTTACATTACTGCATGTGAAGGATCTAAAAAATTCAAGTAACATGTCAACTCCCATCTATGATAAATCATATATTTAATTCATACATATGTATGTAATTGACAAGACTTTCATGGCAAAAAAAAAAAAAATGCTAGGATGTGGGTCAATGATTAGAACATTCAACGGCAATTCTAGCTGATATTGCCTACAACTAGTAATATGTTTTTTGTTTTTTCTAGGTTTAAACTTCTTTAATTAGACATCAGAAGGCCTTGATTGTAGTTTTATTATATATTGTTCACAATGTTGTTGTTGGATGCCATTGAATAATTGATGTTAGGCTTGGAGCTGTTCGTTACTATTATGAAGCAATATATTATTATTACTTTGTTCTATTAGAATATTGTCTCAAATATTAAATTGCATGGTGATATATTGTAATGTAATACATAAGGTCTTGACTTTTTCTTTCAATAGATTCTGTGGAGGTGATCCGTGGCATGTTTTTTTTCCAAAGGCCACCACCTTTGTTGGAAACAAATGGGTCCCAGCAAGAGAGTATATCCATGGGATCAGGATATATTCAAATAAAAATAAAAAATAAAAAATAAAATCCGAAAACATTTACATCAAGAATTTAAACATTCTAAATTATTGAATATTAAAATAATTTTCGTCACATGTACACCAACCAAGTACGAAGTCTTTTTGACACACAATTTACAAACAAACAAAAGTCAGTTGCATCGATCCATTGCTGCCCCAATACCAATTAAAATATTAAAACACTTTTCAGTCAAATTAAAATTAAAAGACATTTCTTAATTCAAAACTTTCTACACCACAAAGCACAACATCCTGTTAAACAATATTAATTAAATTTTGGAAAAACTTCACTTTTGGATTCCTGAACTATCAACTTTTTGGACATAGTCTTTTCGAACTTCAAAATCTCTCCCTTTGGACCCCTTTATTATTTATGAACAACTCAAATGGTTTGTATTTTTATGCCCATAATACCTTCACCCAGTCTACTTGAAATTTTTAAAACACCCCAAAACTACAGCATCCACCCCGTGTCGTTTTGGGCATCTATTTTTCTTAAAAAAGAAAAAGAAAAGGCAAAATATTTAAAAAAAAAAAAAAAATCGGGGTGGTGGGACCAAAATAGAGCCACCCCTTAACCAAAATAAGGTGGCGAGCTTCCCCAAAAAACACAAAAGAAAAAAATAATAATAATAAAAAAATTCTTTCTCTCTTTTTAATAAATCAATGGTGTACGTATCTACCTTTATCGAAGCAGGTAAAGCTTGTGTCGGCAGGTGTATGTGTTAACTCATCACTAGATAATCAATTATATATGTAATCTGTGGGTCATGAAAGCAACTAGCTCGTCTATCTTGTATTGTAAAATTGTTTCAAATTTCGGTGCAAAAAGGTCACATCACAACCGATTGTGTTTGAACAAAACTTTACGTGTTGGCATGGGGTTACTTGTTTTCTTCTAGGCATAATTAAAGCTTGTTTTGGATGCATTTGAAAAATAGAGATTTAAAGTCAAATAAAGTTTTTGGGTAAAAGCTTTATTTTTAAACTTTTGCTAAAAGTACGTTTTGGCTATTTTTAGGTTTTTCAGACCCTTAAAAGTGCTTTTCATTTTTTTTACCAAATGTATACTTTTTTCTTCAATCGAGCTTTTTAAATGTTAAAAGCACTTTTAATATCCTCAAACACAATCCCCAAAAGGCTCTTAAAATCCTTAGAATTTTGGAGGCATGCTCAGATATATAGTGGGGTGAAATACCACTGTAATGAAATCTTCAATAATTTGTTGTTCAAATTATTACTAGATTTATATATGCTCAATAGATAATTGAAAAGTTTAAAATTTATGTGGATAAATAATTTCATATGAATTCTCTTGTACTGTTTAAATTCTCTCATATGTTAAATTAACAGTTATCCCAAAAGTTTAAGTTGATAGAAAGAGATAAATTTAATCACTTTATCATTACATTAACACACTCATTTTTAATAAGTGAGGCCCAATATATAGAATATTTAATTTAAATGGAGGATGATTTGATGGAGTCAAGATTCGAACCTATGACTTTTAGCTCTGATATCATATTAAATCACTAGTTATTCCAAAAGCTTAAGCTGGTAGAAAGAGATAAATTTAATCACTTAATTATTATTTTAACATTATAAAGTACAATTTTTGGGTGATGCTGCAATATTCATCCAAGCCCCACACAAGAAAGCCACCTAACCCACCAATTATATGATCAAACTTTATAGTTTTAGTATGGTCCCATCTATTGCTTTCTATACTTTTTATTCCTTCTGTTCTTTCATGGGTTATACTTTTTATTCATTCAATTTTATATGTGTATTTTGCTTTTGATTCATTCAAGTGAGTAGGGGTGGGCACGGGTCGGGGCGGGGCGGGTATTGCCTTTTTTTTCACCCGCCCCGCATCCTGCGGGTTTGAGAAATTTCAACCCGTCACCCGCAAAAAATTACAGTACCCGTGCGGGTTCGAGTATTGCAGGGCGGGTTGAATAGGCACGGGTTTTGTGGGTTTTGCGGGGCGGGTCGGGTAAGAATTCAAGGCATCAAAATTTTCTCTTCCAAGGATTTTCTCAGCAAGCAAACAAAGGATTTTCTCAGCAAGCAAACAGATCGAGGGAAAGAAGGAGAAGAAGAGAAGAAAATCAAAGGGAAAGAGGAGAAGAAGAGAGGAAAATCAAATGGAAAGGAGAAAAAATTTTAACTAATCAATTACAAGTCACAAACTTACCTCATGATTCTGGATTCATGAGAACCTAATAATCAGAGGGAAAGAAGTCAAAGAACCATCAACCATGGTCCATAATCCCAGCTTTTTCTCTCTCTCACCGTAAATTCCTTTCTCTCTTTCTCACTGATTCTCCCTCCATTTCACTCTCAGCCCAGCTCTCTCCCAACTCCTTCTCAATCTCCTTGTTGATCTTTTCGTCTTCGAGGCTTCAAGTTCTCTGGATGTCGGCAGAAAGAGCATGGGTGGGAGCTAGGTGATGGAAGCTGCGTGGAGGGGGAAAGAAGGAGAAGAAGAAGAAGAAAATCAGGGGGAAAGAGGAGAAAACTTTCTTGCTGGATTTGGAGGCGTCAGACGTGAGATGAGAGAAAATAGGGAGTGGGTGGGAGATATTTTGAGTTTTTAGGGTTAGGTTCATGGGCGGGTAGAATCGGGGCGGGGCGGGGCGGGTACCCGCATGAAAAAAATGTATAAACCCGCTACCCGCCCCGGCCCGCACGGGATGGAAAAATTTTACCCGAACCCGCAAAAATACACTTAAAACCCGGTCGGGGCGGGGCGGTTCGGGGCGGGTTTGCGGGTTGGGCGGGTCTTTGCCCAGCCCTACAAGTGAGTACGACCTTTTTATTTAAAGTAAACATAATTTATTTTGAACAAATTTATTGGAATAATGTTATATACTATACTATTATTATACTATTGTGATGTGTCGTCGTCAATCAAACCTTTAAGCTTATTTAATGAACTTCTCATCTTTCCTTTCAAAAACGTCGAGACTCTTTTCACCTTTTATGTTAAGTCAACCCACTTTTCAAATCAAAACGCAAAAAGCTCAGCTTAGTGATGAAAAAACTTTTGTTGCCTTGGCTAGACGGCTTACAATGGTATTTATCTTATCTTTTTCTTTTTCTTTTTAAGCCAAAGGTATCTACCTTTATTATAAGCGTGTGTGTCGGCCGGTGTGATAACTTATCACTTGATAATCAATTATGTGGAGTCATGAAAGCAACTAATTATTTGATATGTTTGGCAAAGGAGTGAGCTTGAGAAAGTAGACTAAAATTATAACAGATTTGATTGATGTGATAAAAAAAAAAAAAAAAAGTAAAAGTATTTTGTATAAAAAAGTGAAAAAAAAAAATTTTATAGTAATTTTTTAATTTAAATAATAATAAAAAATAATTGATATAATATAAAAAGTAAAAATATTATGATTGATTTAAATTTTTTTTTTTAGAATTTTAGGTCTGGTTCACTTTCAACCCGGTCCTTTGGTAAGTGGTGCCTAATAACCAGCTCTTCTAACCCATACTGTTGTAAAAGTGTCTTTCAAATTTCAGTGCAAAAAGGTCAAATAACAACCAACCAACAAAAGGTTCGTTGGTAAACTTTAATAAAGACAAGTATGAAGTCCATACCACGGATAGTAAAGAGTCCGAGTTTACGTGTAAGATTCAGTGGTGTGGGTCCGAAGCTTGTTTTCATAAAGGTGTTGAAGATCAAGCTTTTAACTAAGGTTGCGTTTGGTCCTTTGTTATAAGTCAAAATTGTTTAATGCAACGGAGTAACGTTATGTATAATTTATTTTAGTTCGAATATGTGTAGTTGAAATAATTGTTTAATGCAAGCCCACAAAATTTGTTGGAGCTGCTGCGGCAAGTCCATCACATCTATATGCTATTATTTGAAAGTCAAAGATCATGTTCTGTAATGATTATTGCTTTGGTGAGAAGTAGTGGGTGGCCAAGGGAGTAAGGAGGAGAGTTGAATATTTTTGTAATTTATATACCAATAATAAAAGATAATTATTTCAATTTTATTTGTGACACAATGAAAGCACTTTCTGCTAGATTTCACACCAAAAAAATAAAAAGACAAGAAGAAGTAAATTCACTCGTGTTTGTCAAATCTAATCCAAAATGCTCAACACTTGTCCTTTACTTGTTTGATGAAACTCCAACCATGAAGGCTCTTTCCGCAGGTATTCTTCCTCGAGGTTGGACTTTATTAAACGTGATGGTAACTCCAACTTTCAGATTAAAATTATTCGCCATAGCGAATCGACGCCACTCTCCTTGATTGAAATAATATTCGTTGCCATTTTGGCAAAGATGAATTTTCTTCGGCTTACCACCGGCGCGAGAGTTAGTCAGAGACACTTCAACATCTTTCCTTCCATTTGAAGGATAGCCAAAAAATCCGGTAGCCTCTGACTCTTCCATATACACTGTATCATTATTTATATCAGCTTGAGTCAACGTCTTTGAAAAGGAATTATCTCCGGTTCCAGCCATTGCAGAAATTAAATTTGAGCTTAATTAACTGCTCTTCTTCTTCTGATCCTCTCTAACGTTTAGTGTTGAGTGAATAAATAGCAACACTCAATGACATTATTTATAGGTTTAGCCAAAGCTACTGTATATACTTTACAGCATGGACATGGGTCACATGCATCGCTTTCAATAGATTCCATAAGGCAATTGTTAACTCATCAAAAACAAAAAGACAGAAACAAGAAAAAGAGTAGTTGCATTTAATTGTTGTCACTTTTGTTACCTTTTATGGGGTCTAATTAGTTAGTGTGTCAACACCTTTTAACTCAAGCCAACAATTGTGATTTATGTATAATATATAGTTCAGATCTTTTTGACTTCACTGGTACCTCAGACCTTTGTTTGCCCTTTGCCTACATCAACTGCATGTTTCTTCGGTCAAACTAAGGATATAAGTTTAAAAAGATTTAAAATTTTGAGCTGATTTAGTTGGAAACTCAGCTCACTACCAACCCCACTAATCATGCATGCCTGTTGCTTTTTCTAGATTGTGTTGTGATCCTAAGCTTAAAAAGTATCAATGAAATCCACCTAAAAGTTTCAATTAAAAAATTCTGAAGTATCCTTCAAAGTTTGGTTAATTGATTAATAAATTCGGAAACATGCCTAAAAAAGTATTTTGCATATAAGACCTACTTAGGACCTGTTTTAGATTACGTTTGATGGGTTTGAAAGTGCTTTTAACACTCAAAAAATCAATTTAAAAAAAAAATACTTGTTTGATAAAAAAAATTAAAAACACTTTTAAAGGTTTAAAAAGTTTAAAAATGACTAAAAAATACTTTTGACAAAAATTTAAAAATAAATCTTTTTTGTAAAAACTCTTTTTAACTTAAAAATTCCTTTTATCAAATGCAATCCAAAATAAACAAGCTCTTAACCATTACATAATCCAATAATACCTACGAATAGTGAAAGAGGTGGGTCAATGATTGGAACCCAACGGAAAATCTTCCAATTATTGCGTGCTACCAAAAAAAAAAAAAAAAAAAAAAAAAAAGGTTAGTGAAAAGCGATCGCGTGGGGCTTGGGGCGACAAACCCCACCATGGTCGGCTGGATAAGACATGATGAACTTTATTGATGTATATTTTGTCCACATGCGTGTTTCTCTTACTTGTACGGATCTTAGGTGCTACTGCACTCTATATATTGTTAATATTTAAATATTATTAACAAGTAAAATATTTTAACTTCGTTTTGTAACACAATTTTTATTTTTATTTTTGTTATTATTATTATTTTTTATTTTTTACAACAAAAAAGCAAAATTATCAACAAATAACTTAAACACAATGCAACCATATAAGTTACGGGCATAAATTTCCTCCAAATCGGTATGGAGAAAATATTTTTTAACCCATATAAAATAGTGTCAAGTATCTATAAACATTTAAAAGACACATTAAATTTAGTTTAAATTAATAAACTATTAAAATGATCCTATTCTCTAACGGTTGTTGAGTTGGTGAAGTGGAGGCTGGCCAAGTGAGTAAGGAGGAGAGAGCTAGGTAGATTCCATGGGTTTATGCGAATTGCGAGGCATGTTTTTTCAAAGTTAGAAGGCCACCACTTGTCGAAAACAAATGGGTCCAACTTGTTAGTCTCTAGGTCAAATTCAATACACACTCGTCGGTCTCTAGCTAGAACAGTATGTTTGATTGATGTGAAGAAAAAAAAAATAAGAATGTTGTATATGAAAAAGTAAAAAAAATTATTTATAATAATTTTTATTTAAATAATAATAAAAAGTAATTAGTGTGATATAAAAAATATTATAATTAATTTTGAGAATAATAGTATAAGGCTTTTTTTTTGGACCATCGACAAACAGAGCCCATTTTTTTATGAGAGAGATCGAGAGTAAAGTCAAATAAAATTATTGGCTATAAAGAGATCAATTCCAATAATATATATATATTAAGAAATTAAACTCTAACTGCTTGTCGGCTAGTTCTTACATTGGAAACAAAAAGTGGTGGATTTAATTAATGCTTACATTACTGCATGTGAAGGATCTAAAAAATTCAAGTAACATGTCAACTCCCATCCATGATAAATCATATATTTAATTCATACATATGTAATTGACAAGACTTTCAATTATATATTGCCTACAACTAGTAATATGTTTTTTTTGTTTTTTCTAGGTTTAAACTTCTTTAATTAGACATCAGAAGGTCTTGATTGTAGTTTTATTATATATTGTTCACAATGTTGTTGTTGGATGCCATTGAATAATTGATGTTACGTTTGGAGTTGTTCGTTACTATTATGAAGCAATATATTATTATTACATTGTTCTATTAGAATATTGTCTCAAATATTAAATTGCATGGTGATATATTGTAATATAATACATAAGGTCTTGACTTTTTCTTTCAATAGATTCTGTGGAGGTGATCCGTGGCATGTTTTTTCTCCAAAGGCCACCACCTTTGTTGGAAACAAATGGGTCCCAGCAAGAGAGTATATCAATGTGCCAGTACTACCTCAGACTCATAGTGGTTATTGGACAATTTTCAAATAAAAAAAAAAAAAAAAAAAAAAAAAAAACATTTACATCAAGAATTTAAACATTCTAAATTATTAAAGATTAAAATAATTTTCGTCACATGTACACCAATCAAGTACGAAGTCTTTTTACTTATAAAAAAAAAAAGTACGAAGTCTTTTTGACACACAATTTACAAACAAACAAAAGTCAGTTGCATCGATCCATTGCTGCCCCAATACCAATTAAAATATTAAAACACTTTTCAGTCAAATTAAAATTAAAGACATTTTTTTAATTCAAAACTTTCTACACCACAAAGCACAACATCCTGTTTAAAATATATTAATTAAATTTTGCAAAAATTTTACTTTGGATCTCTGAACTATCAGCCTTTTTGACATACTTTTTTCGAACTTCAAAATCTCTCACTTTGGACCCCTTTGTTTGTTTTAAACGTTAAACTCAAATGGTTTATATTTTTATGCCCATAATACCCTCATCCAGTTCACTTGAAATTCTAAAAACACCCCAAAACTACAGCACCCACCCCTAGCTCAAAACAATACTGTTTTGGGCATCTAAAAAAAACAAAAGAAAAAGAAAAGGCAAAATATTAAAAAAAATTTTAAAAAAAATCATGGCCAAAATAGGGCGGCGGGACCTCCCAAAAACACAAAAGAAAAAAAAATTATTTCTTTCTTTTTAATAAGGCAATGTACGTATCTACCTTTATCGAAGCAGGTAAAGCTTGTGTCGGCAGGTGTATGTGTTAACTCATCACTAGATAATCAATTATATATGTAATATGTGGGTCATGAAAGCAACTAGCTCGTCTATCTTGTATTGTAAAATTGTTTCAAATTTCGGTGCAACAAGGTCACATAACAACCGTTTGTGTTTGAACAAAACTTTACGTGTTGGCCTGGGGTTACTTGTTTTCTTCTAGGCATAATTAAAGTTTATTTAGAATTGCATTTGGAAAATAGAAATTTTAAGTCAAAAAGAGTTTTTGGACAAAAACTTTTTTTTTTAACTTTTGTCAAAAGTGCGTTTTGGCCATTTTTAAACTTTTTTGACCCTTAAAAGTGCTTTTAATTTTTTTACAAAATGAGTACTTTTTTCTTTAAACGGGCTTTTTGAATGTTAAAAGCACTTTTAGTATCCTAAAACGCAATCCCAAAAAAACTCTTAAAATCCTTAGAATTTTGGAGGCATGCTCAGATATATAGTGGGGTGAAATACCACTGTAATGAAATCTTCAATAATTTGTTGTTCAAATTATTACTAGACTTATATATGCTCAATAGATAATTGAAAAGTTTAAAATTTATGTGGATAAATAATTTCATATGAATTCTCTTGTACTGTTTAAATTCTCTCATATGTTAAATAAATAGTTATTCCAAAAGCTTAAGCTAATAGAAAAAAGATAAATTTAATCACTTAATCATTACATTAACACACTCATTTTTAATAAGTGAGGCCCAACATGTCGAATATTTAATTTAAATGGAAGGTGATTTAATGGAGTCAAGATTCGAACCTATGACCTTTAGCTCTAATATCATGTTAAATCATCAGTTATTCCAAAAGTTTAAGTTTATAGGAAGAGATAAATTTAATCACTTAATCATTAGTTTAACATTATAAGGTACAATTTTTGGGTGAGGTTGCAATATTCATCAAAGCCCCCACACAAGAAAGCCACCTAACCCACCAATTATATGTTCAAACTTTATAGTTTCAGTATGGTCCCATCTATTGCTTTCTATACTTTTTATTCCTTCTTTTCTTTCATGGGTTATACTTTTTATTCATTCAATTTTATTTGTGTATTTTGCTCTTGATTCATTCAAGTGAGTACGACCTTTTATTTCAAGTAAAAATAATTTATTTTGAATAAATTTATTGGAGTAATGTTATATACTATATTACTATTATACTATTCGACAATCAACATTTAAGCTTATTTAATGAACTTCTCATCTTTCCTTTCAAAAACATCGACTCTTTTTACCTTTTATGTTAAGTCAACCCACTTTTCAAATCAAAGCACAAAAAGCTTATCTTAGTGATGAAAAAACTTTTTTGTTGCCTTGGCTAGACGGCTTGCAATGGTATTTATCTTATCTTTTTCTTTTTTAAGCCAAAGGTATCTACCTTTATTATAAGGTATCTACCTTTATTATAAGCGTGTGTCGGCAGGTGTGATAACTTATCACTTGATAATCAATTATGTGGGGTCATGAAAGCAACTAGCTATTTGCTCCCTCAATTTGCTATGTTCGGCAAAAGAGTGGATTTGAGAAAGTTGACCGAAATTATAGTAGATTTGATTGATGTGAGAAAAAAGTAAGAATATTATGTAAAAAGGTGAAAAAATTTATTTGATAGTAATTTTTTTGTTTGAATAATAATAAAAAGTAATTGATATGATATAAAAAATAAAAATATTAGAATTGATTTAAATTTTTTTAAAAAATTTTAAGTCTGATCTACTTCCAGTCCGATCCTTTGGTAAATGGTGCCTAAAACCAGCTCTTCTAACTCATACTGTTGTAAAAGTATCTTTCAAATTTCAGTGCAAAAAGGTCAAATCACAGCCAACCAACAAAAGGTTCGTTGGTGAACTTTAATAAAGACATATGAAATCCGTACCACGGATAGTAACAAGTCCGAGTTTCCGTGTAAGATTTAGTGGTGTGGGTCCCAAGCTTGTTTTCATAAAGGTGTTGAAGATCAAGCTTTTAACTAAGGTTGCGTTTGGTCCTTTGTTATAAGTTAAAATTGTTTAATGCAATGGAGTAACGTTATTTATAATTTATTTTAGTTCACGTCACATGTGAATGTGTGTAATTGAAATAATTGTTTAATGCAAGCCCACAAAATTTGTTGCTCGGAGAAAAAAAAAAGGTCCACAAAATTTGTTGGAGCTTCTGCTACAAGTCCATCACATCTATATGCTATTATTTGAAAGTCAAAGATCATGTTCTGTAATGATTATTGCTTTGATGAGGAGAAGTAGTGGGTGGCCAAGGGAGTAAGTAGGAGAGTTGAACATCTTTTGTAATTTATATACCGATAATAAAAGATAATTATTTCAATTTTATTTGTGACAAGATGAAAGTACTTTTTGCTAGATTTTTACACCAGAAAAATAAAAAGACAAGAAGAAGTAAATTCACTCGTGTTTGTCAAATCTAATCCAAAATGCTCAACACTTATCCTTTACTTGTTTTCTGAAACTCCAACTATGATGGTTAATATTCCTCCTCGAGGTTGGACTTTATTAAACGTGATGGTAACTCCAACACTCAGATTAAAATTGTTCGCCCTAGCAAATTGACTCCACCCTCCTCGATTGAAATAATATTTGTCACCATTTTTGCAAAGAAGAATTTTCTTGGACGTACCGCCGGCGCGAGAGTTACTCAGATACACTTCAACATCTTTCATTCCATTTGAAGGATAGCCAAAAAATCGGGTAGCCTTTGACTTGTCTATATACACTGTACCATCATTTATATCATCTCGAGTCAACGGCTTTGAAAAGGAATTATCTCCGGTTCCAGCCATTGCAGAATTTAAATTTGAGCTTAATTAACTGCTCCTCTTCTTCTTCGTCTTCTTCTGATCCTCTCTAACGTCTAGTGTTGAGTGAAGAAATTGCAACACCCGAATGACATTATTTATAGGTTTAGCCAAAGCTACTGTATATACTTTACAGCATGGACATGGGCCACATGCATTGCTTTCAATAGATTCCATAAGGCAATTGTTAACTCATCAAAAACAAAAAGACAGAAACAAGAAAAAGAGTAGTTGCATTTAATGGTTGTCACTTGTGTTACCTTTTATGGGGTCTAATTAGTAAGTGTGTCAACACCTTTTAACTCAAGCCAACAATTGTGATTTATGTATAATATATAGTTCCGATCTTTTTGACTTCACTGGTACCTCATACCTTTGTTTGCCCTTTGGCTACATCAACTGCATGTTTCATCGGTAAAAATAAGGATATAAGTTTAAAAAGATTTAAAATTTTGAGCTGATTTAGTTGGAAACTCAGCTCACTACTAGTTTGAGTTGATTTAAAATATTTTATCCATACCAGTTTGGGAGAAATTTCTATCCATAAATTACTTTATCTTTATGTCTCATCACCCAAATAAGAAAACCACCATTAAAGTTTATAATTTTAAACAAGCTATCCTTTCTCTTTTGAATTATTTTATTAATGCGTTTTTATATGTCCGCCTGTCAGGTATGTTTGACACGCACACAACACAAACAAACAAATAAAAGTCTCTTGCAAAGTCGTGATCATATGTTTCAAATATATTAAATTATTATTGCCTTAAAGTGTGTTTGAGATTTTGTTTGAAAAATATAGTTTTTAAGTCAAAATGTGCTTTCTGGACCTTTTTACCCTTAAAAGTGCTTTCTATTTTTTTTACTAAATGAATACTTTTTTCTTTCAAGAAATTTTTTAAAGTGTTAAACGCTTTTTTTTTTTTTTTGGGTAACAAAACACATTTTTAAGCACCTCAAATACACACTTAAACAAGCCGTTAACATGATGGTCCAATGGTGATGGTGATGGTGATTGTGACGGTGGTGGTATGCCATTAGATAACCAAATATATATGTATATTTTCTAGGCAGATATTCAATGGTCAATGGTTTGGACATGTATTCTAACCACTTGCACAAAAGCATGTGGGTCCATAGCCGAATCAAATCTTTTAAAGCATGAACCTAAATGAGTTTAAAATAAAGAATTAAAACATTAAACACAGTTTTTCTCCAACTAAATTACCTAACCGTCGTACCACCCCAAAAAAAAAAAAAAAAAAAAACACAGAGCAATTTTTTACGTAATTATTGCATCTTACTTGGTCGTTTTATTAATATCATGCATCTTCGGCAGCAAGAACTTATCCACAAATCAATTTTTTTTTACCTCAACTTAACACTATAAATTTTGTCGTCAAATTTGAAGATCATTACAATAAGACAAACCATAGTCTACTAGCCATATATATATATAATGAATTAAACCCAAATTATTCGTTTTATAGAGGCCAGGAATTTGGAATACCCATGATTTTGCATCTTCATATTTCTTCTTTCCTTTCTTGTTAACTTTTTGGTTCGATGTGAATTGTGAAATATTTGCTTGATTGCATTTTCTTCTTCCTTTTTTGGAAGTGTGAATCTCTCGTGCGAATGCAAGTAATTAATACGTGAACTAATCATTTTAGTAATTCACTAATCTATGAGTTTTCCTTGATCGACCTGCGGTGCTTTCATTGAGAAGGGCCATTAGAAAGTCAAAAATCATGAATTAGTCAATGATATATATCCAAGCAGGTCAGTGTGTGTGTCGGCCGGAGATTTAATTAAGTAAATTAGACAATCAATTATGTGGGTCATGATTCATGAATTTGATAACCAAATCTTGTACTGTTGTAAAAGTGTCATTCAAATTTCGGTGCAAAAAGGTCTGATCACAACCGTTGTGTTTCAACAAAACTTTGGTGGCTTCACGTTCTTAGTTGGACTACTGCTGATCTTACTGGATTAGTCTCCACGTCCACGTGCGTAAAGTTGAGAACTGGAAGTGACTTCAATGCTACGTAGTTGCCATTCTGCTTTTTGCTTTTAGCTTTTCAAACCAGTTGAAACCGGA
>NC_081543.1:1244096-1248379 GCF_901000735.1 Corylus avellana
TCCTTTTCACCAACCATAGTAAGTAAGATCTTAAAGAAGTAAACGTATCTCTTGAACTACCACGCATTTTGACAAGACTTTATAAATTTTAAAAACTCTCAATTTCACTTTCTAAACTTTCAATTTGATCCAATTGATTCCCTTCCGTAAATTTTTTCCATTAAACCCTAACGTAAACAACTAAAAAATTCAAATTACCCTTCAATTTTTTTTTAACAAATTTGAAATTAAGTATAAGTTTAGAATTTTATAAAAATGATAGGAGTATAAATGGTATTTTATAACTTTTAACGTTCAGAAAATAACGGAGGGAATACATAGCATCAAATTGAAAGTTAATGAGGTAAAATTGAGATTTTTTTAAATTTGAGAAGATATTCTCAAAACGAGTGATAATTCATAGATCTTAAGTAAAGTTTTCTCTTAAAATTACATGTGCCACGAAACCTAAAGAAAGCGGCATGATTGTATAGTGGGGTTAGGTGGCCTTCGCCCAGGGGATCACTAACGGTATGCATATGATCATTCGAATTCAATGTTAGCCAGGGCCACGCCAATGTGGAAAGGTCCGACAAGTACACCTTCACATGACCTGTGCCGACGTCTAGAATTAATGAATTTTCATCTCGTTTTCTCTTTCGTAAGAAGAAAAGCATCTTTGTTTGGGAGCCAATGAGTTTTCTAACTGGTTCAGTCGAGTGAAACAACAGGTTGTGTTTGGTTATCTTTTTTATTTCTTTTTATTTTTTTTGGTCATATTGCATCCTCTTATATGTATATTAAAATTAAATTATTAAGATATTTAACGGGATGTGATTACGTACATGAAATCATCATCATAATTACGTGGACGGGATGATCTCATACATCCTGATTGATTACATCATTTATAGTCCCTTGCGTTTTGTGACAAATGACAAATATTAGAACTAATATCCACCATATATAATACTACTTGTTTCAAGACATTAATTAATTAAAGAAGAACTTTCAATATTCTATAATCAAATCTGGAAAGTGAAAGTCATGATGTGATTACATCCCACGTTTGTATCTGTATATGTAAAAGCTAAAATTTTGATATAACTAATTATGCATATATTATTTTTATTGCATTCAGCTTGACGATTCTACGTACTTCATGATCTTGCTTTTGATTGGGGACCCATTTGGTAGTTTGGAGAAAAAATGGAGAAAAGTGTAAAGACATTTCATGATCTTAATTGCTTTACAATTAAGAACATTGCATGTCCACCCCACAAAATCTATAAAGAGTGATCACGTGACCCTACCCTTGCACGTAAAGTATAAAGTTAATTCATGCAAGAATATTATGAGAAGAGACACCGTTTGGCAAGAGCCTCTTATTCTTTGTCCAAAAAATTTAACTTCAAACATTTTTATTTTTTACATCAAATCAATAGTTTTTTATTATTACTCATATAAAAAAAAAATCACTACAAAATATTTCTTTCTTCACTTTTTCATGCCAAATATTCTTATTTTTTTCTCATGACATTAATCAATTGTTACTACAGTTTGTCTCCAGTACTAAACAATAACTGTCCAAAGCCAAACTGACCATAAAAAACTTTTATGTTTTTTCTTTCTTATGTCTTTTAAAAGAGGAGAATGACAAGTGTCACATCCACCGACTTTTTCTTTTTTAATAAGTCATTTGGATGAACACAGTAAAGCAGAGGTCAACAATAGTCTTCTCTTCCACAGTCCGAAGCCACCAGAAAACTCAACGTGCCAATTAAATATAAATTTTGATTGTTTGGACTTCAAATGCGCATTTGTTTTGGACAATATTGAAGCACAACTCTCCACACTCATCTCATCTCCAACACGATCATCAACCAACAAAAGATAGTGAAGATTTGTGTTGGTTTAAATATTATTGTTGTAGATCATATTTTTTGAATTTGTATGTATATTTCAAACATTATTTTAAATATTTCATAGATTTTATTTTGTAATGGCCATTTATATTGTACACGCTTTAAATTATTAAGCAATGAAAACATATTCACAACAACCACACATGTCTTGTCTTCTTTAGACGTACAAAATGGTGAAAATTGTCTTGAAAAATCATGCTTCGAACCAACCCTACTGAAAAGTCTTGTCGAGTTTTATATTATTGCGGCGATTAGACAGTACAAAGTCAACTGCTCTATATATATATATATATATATATATATATATATATAGGATCTCTTGTGTTGCTATTCAACCACGCAACATTAGGCTGTGTTCCGTCTATCTGTAAGATTCTTTTTCCTCTGATTTGAAGATCATAGGATCATAAGAAAGAAGTGGAGTTGAGCTCAAATTTGAATTCCACAATGGCTAAAAGAGCAGGAGGAGGAGATCATGTATGTGGAGGTTCTGATGGGGACAGAGAAAAACGTTTAAAATGTGTACATAGCAGGCCTCCACATGTGTTTCAAAAGATATTGACACGTAGTGACATCGAAGAAAGTCAAAGAGTCTATATACCCAAGTCGGATGCTGCCAAATCCTTCCTCGGAGCTTTTGGTTGTCCTTCAAACGAGCGCAGAGTCGTTGAAGTGGACCTTATTTTCTATGACAAAGAAAAGAAGCCTTGGACAATTCGTCTTCGCAGCGATGGTGACAGATATTATCTCAGCCGAGGGTGGAACCAATTTGCCCGTGTGAATAAGCTAAGTGAAAGAGACACCGTCACGTTCTATGAACTCAAGTCTCGAAGAGGAATGGAGGAGAAAGCCATCATGGTTGGTGTAACTTGTAATGGGCGTGTTCAACTTTTTGGAGTGGATTTGACAAGGACCCAATCCTGAGGGTTTGGTTTGACTTGGTTATGTTTTATCCAATTAACCACACGCTTCATTATTTATCAATTGTAAAACTGTTATATTATATGAAAAATATAATATAAGCAGTCATGTCAGCTTGTTAAATAACGTCACAAAATTGAAATAATAATATTATTATTATCTTTAATTATCAATATAAATTACAAAAGATATCAGGTTGGCATGATCTTTGACTTTCAAATAATATAGATGTGATGGACTTCCAGCATAGCAACAAGGCTGTGTTTGTTAAAGGACTCAAAAAAATGTTCCTACTATTTCTCTTAAAATCAATCATAATATTCTTATTTTTTACATCACATCAATTATTTTTTATTAATATTTAAATAAAAAAAGCACTACAATATATATATATATATATATATATATATATATATTTTAATTTTTTTCACACAAAATATATTACAGTTTCAATCCATTTCATTTTTCAGGTCATTTGGCAAACACAGCCCAAATTATTTTAGTGCACTTATGAGTATATGTATGCAGGGGCGGACCTACAGCTAGTGTTGGGGGGACGAATGTCCCCCCAAAATCTTTCAAAATTTTCTTAATTGCCTTAAAAATCTTCCCATTTTATAAATTTGTCCCTCCAAAATGATATTTTGTCCCCCCAAAATAATATTTGTATCTCCTTTTAATTTTTTCTCTTATTTTTGCTCCCCCAAAATAATATATGTGTCCATTTTAATTATTTTTTATAGTTTTGCTCCCCCCAAAAAAATAATATTTGTTTTCCCTTTATTTATTTATTTTTATTTTATTTTTTAAAAACCTTGCACCCTCCTTCAATATAAAAAACCTAAAATACCCAATTCATTTAGTTTCCCTCTATATTCTAGTTCGCTTCTAATTAAAAACTCAATTGGATTTAGGACTTTGATTGAATATGTGAATGAAAAAAGTTAAATGATTTGGGATCTTTGAGTAGCTTCTAACCAACAATCAAAAAAAAAAAAAAAACCCAACAATCAGTTTTTTGAATAGTTATTTTGACATCATTTAGGTTTATAATATTTGTTTTGACATCACAAATTAAATGGTTTAATCATTTATGATTGCACCATTGTTTGACTCAACTTTTAGCATTTCTCTTCTTGTTATTTGGGGCTTGTGGGGATTGTTACGAAAAATAGTTAACGCTCAAAGGTACTTTTTTTCTTAGACCCTATAAATCGTGTTTAATTTATTTTGCTAATTTTTTTTTTTTTAAAAATTTATTTTTTATTCTACGCTATTTTGCTAGTTTTTTATATTATTATGTATTTGTGATGCCATGAGATTAGATGTAACACTTTTATACTTTTATTTTATACAAACATACATATAAAGAGATTATGTGTATCTATATGCTTTTGTATTTATACGAGTCCGTCCATTTCTCCAACCCAAAAAAAAAAAAAAAAAAATTCCGTCCCC
>NC_081543.1:1248479-1251524 GCF_901000735.1 Corylus avellana
TAGCCAGTTCTGGGGCTCACTTTAAACGTTTTTTGCTCACTTTAAACAATTTTTCTTTTCCTTTTCATTGTCATTTTAGCATTAAAAATTGCTATATACCAAAATCCTTGTTGGTCACCTTCTACGAATCTTTATAACATATAATACAAATAAAATTACAACAATTCTTGTAAATCATCACTTCACTTATAATCTTGTATACAACAGACAAATAAATATATATATATATATATAAAATAAAAAATAAAAAAAACGGTTAGCAGTTAGCAAAGCGATTAGCAGTTCTAAATTTTCACCCCTAATTTAAAGCAATAGAGTAATGTTATGTATAATCTATTTTAGGAATATCTTAAATTAGTAAATGATGAACACAAAATCTTCGACACCATTTTTTTTTTTTTTTTTTTTGGTGGAAAGTAAATCTATAGAGAGTGATGGACAAGAATCACAAGATAGTAGATATTTTTTTTTTTTTGGACAAAAAGATAGTAGATAGTGTTATTTTAATCCATCAAGACAGGGGACCCACATTTGTTTTGGTCCTTTTCGACTTTTAAAAAACAATCTTCTGACCAACCCACGGAATCTATTGAAAGGGACACGGCGCACCGTACCCGTTAACACCTGGCTATGATAAGTGTTGGTACCACAACCACACCTGACGGCAAGCTTACAATGAAGACAGATACTGTAAAAATTAAAAAGTCAAGCAAAGAAAGTTACCTTTCCTTTAAAAACAAATATATATTTTTAAAAATATATTTATTAATTATTCTTTCATCTTTCTCTCATTCTTTTTTTTTTTAAAAAAAAAAATTATTATTTGATTTGTAGAATTCACACATAAAGACATAATTCGTGTAGGTCCTATAAATCTAAATTATCTAATGATTAATTTTTTTTTAAAAAAAAATTAACATTAAAAAATAAGAGAGAATACTAAATAAATGTTATTTTTTTCTTATGTCTTTCTGACTAAAAAACCAAAGGAGAACGGAAAGTGTCACATCCACTACCTCTTTTCTTTTTAATAAGTCATTTGGGTGAACAGCATGTCATGTTCGTGATTATGTTTGAGAAATAGAATTTTTAAGTTAAAAAATATTTTTTAACAAAAATTTCATTTTTAAGTTTTTGTTAAAAATTTGTTTTTGCTATTTTTAAGTTTTTTGGACCGTTAAAAATGCTTTCAATTTTTTTTTTTACTAAGCGAGTATTTTTTTTTAAAATGAACTTTTTGAGTGTTAAATGTATTTTTAGACTCCTCAAACGCACACTTAAACATGCTCAAAAACAAATAAGGTCAACAATAATCTTCTCTTTTACCGTCCGCATCCCCCAAAAAATTCAACGTGCCAATTGAATATAAGTTTTGATTGTTCGGACTTCACCCCATTTGTCTTGGACAATATTTAAGCACAACTCTCTGCACCCATCTCATCTCCGACACTATCATCAACCAACGAAGATAGTGAAGATTCGTGTTAGTTTAAATATTGTTGTAGATCATATTTTTTTTGAATTTGTATTTATATTTCATACATTTTATTTTGTAAAGGCCGTTTATATTGTACACACGACACACTGAAATCATTAATTAAGCAATGAAAACATATTCATAACCACACGTCTTGTCTTCTTTTGACAAGTTGGTGGAAATTGACTTGAAAAATCATGCTTCGGACCAACCCCACTGAAAAGTACAAAGCCAACTGCTCTATATATAGGATCCCTTGTGTTACTATTCAACCACGCAATATTAGTCAGCGTTCCGTCTATCTGTAAAATTCTTTTTCCTCTGGTTCGAAGAGTATCATAGGATCAGAAGAAAGAAGTGGAGTTGAGCTCAAATTTGAATTCCGCAATGGCTAAAAGAGCAGGAGCAGGAGATCATGTATGTGAAAGTCCAGCTGGGGACAGAGAAAAACGTTTAAAATGTGGGCATAGCCGGCCTCCACAGGTGTTTCAGAAGATATTGACACGTAGTGACATCGAAGAAAGTCATAGAGTCTATATACCCAAGTCGGATGCTGCCAAATCCTTCCCCGGAGCTTTTGGTTGTCCTTCAAATGAACGCAGAGTTGTTGAAGTGGATCTTATTTTCTATGACAAAGAAAAGAAGCCAGGGACAATTCATCTTCGCAGCGATGGTGACAGATATTATCTCACCCGAGGGTGGAGCCAATTTGCTCGTGTGAATAAGCTAAGTGAAAAAGATACCGTCACCTTCTATGAACTCAAGTCTCGAAGAGGAATGGAGGAGAAAGCCATCATGGTTGGAGTAACTCGTAATGGACGTGTTCAATTTTTTGGCGTAGATTTTACAAGGACCCAATCCTGAGCAGTGGCGGATACACGTGGGGGCAACCCAGGGGCGGTCGCCCCCGGTAAAAAAAAAATTAAAAAAAATTTTAAAGTAAAAATTTGAAGAAATTTGAAGGGTGCCCCTGATAAAAATAAAAAAGAAAAAAGAAAAGCTCTCCAGTCTCCAACCCGCCCAACAAAATCCAAAAATGTACCCCCTACAAATTTTTTACCATCTCTACTAGACTAGAGAGGACTGGCTGGACTGCAATGTCCAAAAAAAAATTAATAAATAAAAATAAAAATAAAATAGAAGTTTTTTCCTGCTTTCCGCTCAACACGCAATCACCATTTTGTCAACCAAAATTCACAAGGCACGCTGCAGAAGGGGAAAGGAGGCAAAGTTTGTTTTTCAAACAAATCTCAAATCTTACTCAATCTCACATTCTCATCTCACCCAACCCAAACCCAAAGAAAAAGAGAAATTTTTTGTAGTTGAAGAAATACCGAAGACAAGAGAAGCACACCAAGATTGGTTGTACATCCACCGATCTGTTGACTGCTGTACATCTACCGTCGTCTTCAGCTCGCCATGACGCCGTCCACGCACCACCAGCAGAAGTGAACAGGGAATCGTGAATTTCACTCTCTTCTCTGTAGATTATAGTCTCTTGTAGGAACGGTGACACCATTTTTGTTGGCTTGAGGAGTGAAAGGTGAAATAAGACTTAGACTGTGATT
>NC_081543.1:1251696-1272256 GCF_901000735.1 Corylus avellana
AAGGTGATTCGTGAAGAGTGGTGATCAAAAAAGTAATTTGTCATTATCCTTAGTTTTTAATTGAGAAAATAAATCGTTCTTTCTAGAATTGCTTAGGGAAAAAAAAAAATTGTTGAGATAGTAGTGAGGAAATAGTCTTTAAAATTGTTTTTACTTTTTAGTCTTTAATTTATAGTAAAACTCACAAGAATATTATTGCTTTCAAAAAAAAAAAAAAACAATTTAATTATAAACAAGAATATTGCTTTAATTATTTGTTTTCATTGGTTTGCAGCATTGTTGGACTAATTCCTTTTTGTGGTCTATGTGTTTTCAAGAAATTTTTCAAGATAACTAATTCACTCAAAGGTACTCATTTTTTTTAGATACTTTTAGTTATTTAATTATGCTTAATTTATTTCGCAAGTAGTTTAAATTATTATGTGTTTGTGACGTCATTAGATGAAGATTTTTAATAGTTACTTTAATTTTTGTTTTTTTCTTTGTTGGGTAATTTGATGAATTTGATTTGCTTCATGATACATATATTGTAGTATAATTTAATTTTTTATTATATTTATCATATTATAATAAAAATATAATACATAAAGAGAAAAAAAAAATTTATCATTATGTTTTATTATTTTTTTGTGCCCCTGGTAACTTCAATTCCTAAATCCGCCACTCATCCTGAGGGTTTGGTTAATTTGGTTATGTTTTATCCCACCACATGCTTCATTATTTGGTCATGTCAGCTTGTTAAATCAAGTCACAAAATTGAAATATTATTATTATTATTATTATTATTATTATAAATTACAAAAGATATCGGGTTGGCATGATCTTTGACTTACCAATAACACAGATGTGATGGACTTGCAGCATCAGCAACAAATTATATTAGTGCAGTACTTATGAATATATGCATGCAGTCACATGTACTTAGCTATAAAACAAATGTTTTGGCATTATGTAGACGACAATTACATGGACAAATTAAGCTGATAAAGTTGTTAGAGGTTGTACCTTAGGTCAAGTGGGGTCTTTTAATTAAGGAGAATCTCAAACTCAATATCACATGCTGGGCCACTGACTTTTGGTTGGGGCTGTCGTATTCATCTACGCTATTTAATAAAAGTCATATGATCAATTTAATGTGGTATATCCAAGAGTTGTCCGGTGGCATGAAACTGGTTTGAAAAGCAAGCAGCAGAAAGGCAACTAGGTAGCATTGAAGTCACTTTCAGTTCTCCACTTTACGCACGTGTACGTACGTACTTGGCGAGTAAGAACGTGTAATCTGCATATTCGATCTTCCATGAATTTGTATTAATATATTTTTTTCTTTTGACTTAATCTGACGGTGGCTTAAGAAAGTCAAGGCACCCAAAAAAAAAAGAGACAACAAAAGTAGACGTGTACACTGTACTGAAATTCTAAAAAAACAAGTAACCCCTGGCCTACACAACGGTTGTGATGAGACCTTTTTGCACCGAAATTTGAAAGACACTTTCACAACATTACAAGATTTGGTCATCAAATTCAGAGAGCAACTAGCTAGTTGCTTTCATGACCCACATATAATTGATTATATAGTTTACTTAAATCTCCTGCCGACACACACTTACCTGCTTGGATAAAGGTAGATATATACCATTGCTTATTACGTACTTTTCAAGGGACTTTTATTTGTTTGTTTGTGTTGTATGTGTGTCAAACGTACCGGACATGCGGAAATATAAAAAGCTTTAAAAAAATAATTCAAAAGAGAAAGGGTAGTTTGTTAAAAATTATAAACTTTAAGGGTGGTTTTCTTCTTTGGGTGATGAGACATAAAGATAAAGTAATTTATATGGTTGCTTTGTGTTTAAGTTATTTGTTAATAATTTTGTTTTTTGGTTATAAAAAAATAAATAAAATTGTCCAAAACAGTGTTACCAAATTAACGAAGTCAAAATATTTTACTTGTTCAACCTTTTGAATAAGTAGTAATTTAATAATATTCAAATATTAACAATATATAGAGTGCAGTAGCACCTAAGATCCGTACAAGTAAGAGCAAACGGATAATGTTCCAAAAATAACAAAGAGAAACACACATGTGGACAAGGTATATTGGAGCGCTAATCTTCTACTTCTAGAACAAAATATACATCAGTAAAGTTCATCATGTGTCATTATCCAGCCGACCATGGTAGGGTTTGTCGCCCCAAGCCTCACGCTGCCCCTTTTCACCAACTTTTTTTTTTTAACTGAAATAATTTTAAAAAGTTGGTGGAGGCCAGTGATCCTGCATCTTTAAACATTAGAAGATTCAAATCATGACCCCACAAAATCTAAGGAAAGCCACATGATTGTCGGGTTCGGTGGCTCCTGGGGGTTCTATAAATAGATGAGCTACATTTGTTTCACGTATGCAGAACATTCCACTAATTAAAGATTAGAGTGCACAACTTCCTGGCCTATATATATATATCTGCTGGGTACGTACGAGTCTCTCTATGATCTTTCGTACATGTTTTACATTATTTGATATTTTCACATGATTTCTCCATGGATATCTTACGTTAAATGTTTGTTTTAGGTTGCAATTGATTCGTTTTCAGAATAGCTAAATCAGATTTTTTTTTTTTTTTAATAATATATATTTTGGTTTTTCATTGATTTTTGGTTAACTACTATTAAAAATATAAAAGATCCATGTGTCATCCTTCAAACTAGCTCATAGTTTCGGTACGGGTTTGTTTGTATCGTTATTTAAAAAAAAAAACAAAACCAAAAAAAGCATGAATTTAATATTACACAGGTAATCTTCTCTTTAATAGGTGACATTTTTTTTTAAAATTTTTTTTTATGTAATTTGAAAATTTACAAACTTTTTGAAATTGTAGTGGATCCACCAACTCCTCCCTCATTAGTTCTTTTTACCACACATGTACTAAGCTCTTCAAATAAAATTTAAATTTAAAGAGAAAAATTAATTATTTTTTTAAAAAAATAATTTGGAGAGTAACTTTTAAAGAAATCAAACATTAAATATGATAATTATGGTTTTTCTCAATTTTTTATTTCACTTCTTGCTTCATGGTTTCTCCAGTTTATTATTATCTTGTCACTAATTCTTTTTCCTCCAATATGATAATTGTAGGATCGGAAGAAAGAAGACGAGAATACCTCAACTTTGACTTCAATTAGCTATGGCTACAAATGTATGTCGGGCTCATCAGAACGGAGAAGCTTGCTCGCTTTGTGTGCGTATGAATTTTGACTCTCAACAGATGTTTCAGAAGATTCTCTCCGACAGCGACATCTCAGAAAGAAGAGTCTATATACCTCCCAAGGATGCTACCAAGTTTACAGATTCTGGTCACCTTCTAGACCATAAAGTGCTTGAGATGAATCTTCCTTTCTATGATTTTGAGAATAATGTCATGCGGACAATTGAACTCCGTAAACGTGATAAAAAATGTTATCTTAGCAGCGATTGGTGGCGTGCTTTTGCTGATGCAAAGCGTTTAGGAAAATTCGATATCATCACATTTTACGAGTTCAAGTGCCGAACAACAGGGGCAAGACTTTTCCACATTGGAGTGACTTTTAAACATGTTCCTGTTCAAGTTTTTGGTGCAGATTTTTCATCAAATTAAGACCAATGAATCGTCACATGCATTTTATGTTTTATTTTGATGTCGGCGTCAGAGTCAACTTTAGCTATTCTACTTGTTCCAACTTGTTCAATTCGTCATGGTTTGGTTTTTGTATGTTTTATTTTGATGTCAACGTGAATTTTAGCTTATTGTGTACTTTGTCAATTCCTTCATCAATAAAGTTGAAGTAATCGATGATATTATCCTTCATAATCGATGTAAATTACGAAAGATACTCTTCTCCATACTCACATGACCAGCTCATCAAAAAGCCATAACCATTCGAAAGTAGGGTCATTGAGTTTCTAATAGCATATCAAAAAAAGTACTGATTTAATCATTTAATTAGTATTATAATTAAAACAAATGTTTTGGCATTATGTAGATGACAATAACATGGACAAAAGCGCATAATGTTGTTAGAGGTTGTACCTTCGGTCTTATTTGAGAATGTCAAACTCAATCACATGATCATTGGCCACTGACTTTTGGTTGGGGCTGTCGTATTCATTCACAATATTTAATAAAATAAGTCATATAATGAATTTAATGAGGTATATTCAAGAGTATCCGGTTGCAACTGGTTTGAAAAGCAAAAAGCAAAAAGCAGAAAGGCAACTACGTAGCATTGAAGTCACTTCCAGTTCTCAACTTTACGCACGTGGACGTGGAGACTAATCCAGTAAGATCATCAGTGGTCCAACAAAGAACGTGTAATAGGCATATTATTTCATGAATTTGTATTAATATATCATAAATTTTGACATAATCTGATGGTGGCTTAAGAATGTCTGAGGCACCCAAAGAAATAAAAGAAAAACAGACAACAAAAGAAGACATGTACTGAAAATCCAAATTTAGTGGTATGTCCCCCACTATCTGAGCACGCCTCCAAATTCTAAGGATTCTAAGAAACAATTAACCCCTGGCCTACACGTGAAGCCACCAAAGTTTTGTATCAGACCTTTTTGCACCGACATTTGAATGACCTTTTACAACAGTACAAGATTTGGTTATCAAATTCATGACCCACATAATTGATTGTCTAATTTACTTAATTAAATCTCCGGCCGACACACACACGCTGACCAGCTTGGATATATACCATTGACTAATTCATGATTTTCGACTTTCTAATGGCCCTGCCATGCACCGCAACAACATTTTCTCAATGAAAGCATGCACCGCGGGTCGATCAAGGAAAACTCATATATTTGTGAATTACTAAAATGATTAGTTCACGTATTAATTACTTGGATGCGCACGAGAGATTCACACTTCCAAAAAAGGAAAAAGAAAATGCAATCACTCAAATATTTCACAATTCACATCGAACCAAGTAGTTAACAAGAAAGGAAAGAAGAAATATGAAGATGCAAAATCATGGGTATTCCAAATTCCTGACCTCTATAAATCGAATAATTTGGGTTTATATATATATATATATATATATGGTACTACGGTTAGGTAATTTAGTTGGAGAAAAATTGTGTTTAATGTTTTGATTCTTTATTTTAAACTCATTTAGGTTCATGCTTTAAAAGATTTGATTCGGCTAAGGGACCCACATGCTTTTGTGCAAGTGGTTAGAATACATGTCCAAACCATTGACAATTGAATATCTGCCTAGAAAATATAAGTATATTTGGTTATCTAATGGCATACCACCACCATCACAATCACCATCACCGTCGGTCCATCATGTTAACCGTTTGTTTAGGTGTGTGTTTAAGGTGCTTAAAAATGTGTTTAACACTTAAAAAAATTTGTTGAAAAAAAAAAAGTATTCATTTAGTAAAAAAAATAGAAAGCACTTTTAAGGGTAAAAAAAAGTCCAAAAATTTTACTTAAAAATTCTATTTTTCAAACAAAATGTCAAACACGCTTTAAGCCAATAATAATGTAATATGTTTGAAACATATGATCTGGACTTTGCAAGGAACTTTTATTTGTTTGTTTGTGTTGTGTGCGTGTCAAACATACCTAACAGGCGGACATATAAAAACGCATTAATAAAATAATTCAGAAGAGAAAGGGTAGCTTGTTTAAAATTATAAACTTTAATGGTCGTTTTCTTCTTTGGGTGATGAGAGATAAAGATAAAGTAATTCATGGATAGAAATTTTCTCCAAACTGATATGGAGGAAATATTCTTTAATCCATGTAAAATAGTACCAAGTGTCTATAAACATTTAAAAAGCACATTAAATTCTTAACCTCATTAATAACAGTTTATTAATTTATACTAAATTTTATGTGCCTTTTAAATGTTTGTAGACACATGACATTATTTTACATGTGTTGAAGGATATTTCTTCTATACCGATTTGAAGAAAATTTCTGCCCGTAATTTATATGGTTGCATTGTGTTTAAATTATTTGTTGATAATTTTACTTTTTTGTTATAAAAAAAAAAAAAAAAAAAAGAAGTCCAAAACAGTGTTACAAAACGAAGTTAAAATATTTTACTTGTTCAACCTTTTGAAAATGTAGTGATTTAATAATATTTAAATATTAACAATATATAGAGTGCAGTAGCACCTAAGATCCGTACAAGTAAGAGAAACACGCATGTGGACAAAATATACATCAATAAAGTTCATCATGTCTTATCCAGCCGACCATGGTGGGGTTTGTCGCCCCAAGCCCCACGCGATCGCTTTTCACTAACCTTTTTTTTTTTTTTTTTTTTTTTTTTTGGTAGCACGCAATAATTGGAAGATTTTCCGTTGGGTTCCAATCATTGACCCACCTCTTTCACTATTCGTAGGTATTATTGGATTATGTAATGGTTAAGAGCTTGTTTATTTTGGATTGCATTTGAGAAAATGAATTTTTAAGTTAAAAAGAGTTTTTACAAAAAGATTTATTTTTAAATTTTTGTCAAAAGTGTTTTTTAGTTATTTTTATTTTTAAACTTTTAAAAAAAGCGTTTTTAATTTTTTTATCAAACAAGTATTTTTTTTTAAATAAATTTTTTGAGTGTTAAAAGCACTTTCAAGCCCATCAAACGTAATCTAAAACAGATCCTAAGTAGGTCTTATATGCAAAATACTTTTTTAGGCATGTTTTCCGAATTTATTAATCAATTAACCAGACTTTGAAGGATACTTCAGAATTTTTTAATTGAAACTTTTAGGTGGATTTCATTGATACTTTTTAAGCTTAGGATCACAACACAATCTAGAAAAAGCAACAGGCATGCATGATTAGTGGGGTTGGTAGTGAGCTGAGTTTCCAACTAAATCAGCTCAAAATTTTAAATCTTTTTAAACTTATATCCTTAGTTTGACCGATGAAACATGCAGTTGATGTCGCCAAAGGGCAAACAAAGGTATGAGGTACCAGTGAAGTCAAAAAGATCGGAACTATATATTATACATAAATCACAATTGTTGGCTTGAGTTAAAAGGTGTTAACACACTTACTAATTAGACCCCATAAAAGGAACAAAAGTGACAACCATTAAATGCAACTACTCTTTTTCTTGTTTCTGTCTTTTTGTTTTTGATGAGTTAACAATTGCCTTATGGAATCTATTGAAAGCGATGCATGTGACCCATGTCCATGCTGTAAAGTATATACAGTAGCTTTGGCTAAACCTATAAATAATGTCATTCGAGTGTTGCTATTTCTTCACTAAACACTAAACGTTACAGAGGATCCGAAGAAGAAGACGAAGAGCAGTTTGTTAAGCTCAAATTTAAATTCTGCAATGGCTGGAACATCCGGAGATAATTCCTTTTCAAAGTCGTTGACTCGAGCTGATATAAATGATGGTACAGTGTATATAGACGAGTCAAAGGCTACCGGATTTTTTGGCTATCCTTCAAATGGAAGGAAAGATGTTGAAGTGTATCTGATTAACTCTCGCACTGGCAGTAAGTCCAAGAAAATTCGTCTTTGCAAAAATGGCAACGAATATTATTTCAATCAAGGAGGGTGGAGTCAATTCGCTACGGCGAACAATTTTAATCTGAGTGTTGGAGTTACCATTACGTTTAATAAAGTCCAACCTCGAGGAGGAATATTAGCCATCATAGTTGGAGTTCCATAAAACAAGTAAAGGACAAGTGTTGAGCATTTTGGATTAGATTTGACAAACACGAGTGAATTTACTTCTTCTTATCTTTTTATTTTTCTGGTGTGAAATCTAGCAGAAAGTGCTTTCATAGTGTCACAAATAAAATTGAAATAATTATCTTTTATTATCGGTATATAAATTACAAAAGATGTTCAACTCTCCTCCTTACTCCCTTGGCCACCCACTACTTCTCCTCATCAAAGCAATAATCATTACAGAACATGATCTTTGACTTTCAAATCATAGCATATAGATGTGATGGACTTGCAGCAGCAGCTCCAACAAATTTTCTGGACTTCTTTTTTTTTTTCCGAGCAACAAATTTTGTGGGCTTGCATTAAACAATTATTTCAATTACACATATTCACATGTGCTGTGAACTAAAATAAATAATACATAACGTTACTCCACGGCATTAAACAATTTTGACTTATAACAAAGGACCAAACGCAACCTTAGTTAAAACCTTGATCTTCAACACCTTCATAAAAACAAGCTTGGGACCCACACCACTGAATCTTTCCCGTAAACTCGGTCTCATTACTGTCCGTGGTACGGACTCCATACTTGTCTTTATTAAAGTTCACCAACGAACCTTTTGTTGGTTGGTTGTGATTTGAGCTTTTTGCACTGAAATTTGAAAGACACTTTTACAACAGTACGAGTTAGAAGAGCTGGTTATTAGGCACCGTTTACCAAAGGACAGGACTGAAAGTGGACCGGACCTAAAATTCTAAAAAAAAAATTTAAAATCAATTACAATACTTTTACTTTTTATATTACATCAATTACTTTTTATAAATATTCAAATAAAAAAATCACTATAAAACAAATTTTTTTTCATTTTTTTATACAACACATTCTTACTTTTTTTCTCACATCAATCAAATCTATTACAGTTTCGATCCACTTTCTTAAGTGCAACTGACTTTTGTTTGTTTGTAAATTGTGTGTATCAAAAAGACTTCGTACTTGGTTGGTGAACATGTGACGAAAATTATTTTAATCTTCAATAATTTAGAATGTTTAAATTCTTGATGTAATTGTTTTTGGTTTTTGGTTTTTTTTTTTTATTTTTTTTTTTTATATTTATTTGAAAATTGTCCAATAACCGCTATGAGTCTGATCAGCTAGTGCTGGCACATGGACATACAGTATACTCTCTTGCTGGGACCCATTTGTTTCCAACCAAGGTGGGAGCCTTTGAATCACCGTGCAATTTAATATTTGAGACAATATTCTAATAGAACCCCAAGCATTACATTAATTAATTATTCAAATGGCGTCCAACAACAACAATACTGGAGGACGACAGAGAAAACAAAATAGCACAGATAATAGTCCACTCATCAACACATGCATGATGAACTTCAAACAACGTAAAAGCAGAAGAATCACTTTCTCCGACACAGAGAGAGATCGCCCTAATTCTCTGGAGGAGGCGGACGGTTGAGATCAAATTCTCTTGCACCCCTTTTTTCCTCTGGAGGAGGAGGTTTGTTGAGATCAAACCGGCCTACGACTGCTCTCCTTGCAGTGTCGTGCCTAATGATCTGGAAGTGTGTTGGCCCTATTCCTCCTCCTTGGGGCCTCAACACATAAAAGGTAAGGATATCATCTTTTCTAAAGCCCTTTTCTTTAACGAAGTCGCGCCATCCTTTGCCAAGAAAAGCTCTTTGATCAGGACGCATACAAAAATTCATTGTCAAGGAATTCATTTGAACGTCAGAAACAGTCACCGTAGTTCCATCTACGAGACCCAATTTTTTAACAAGCTGGGCCGGTAAATAGACTCTTCCTTCTTCGATGTCAGATGTAGAGAGTTTCTTCTGAAACTCCTGTTCACGGACAAGATTTGCAGCCATTGCAGAGGTCGATGTTGAGGCTTCCTATCCCGATCTTAGAATGAATTATCATGTTGGAGGAATAAGAACAAGTGACAATTAAGATAATAATAGTAATAATAATAATAACAACAAACAAGCAAAACCATAGAGCAAGCTAGAAGTGAAATTAAAAATTGAGAAAAGAAAAGATGATCGATGGACAAAAACTTACAAGAGAAACAGAATATTAGCCTCTGCTTGAATGCTTGTAAGTAGTAGCCGAGTGAGGCAAGCAGCATTCTTGCTGATATTTATAGCCGAGGCAAGCAGCATTCTTTAACAAAGGATCCAACACTTTGTTTAAACTTTTGATATTTTGTGCACCAGGGTCCACGCTGTGCCTTTTCACCAACCCTTATCCATATGTCTAATTAAAGAAGTTTAAACTTTTTTTTTTTTTAAAAAAAAAAAAACATATTACTACTTGTAGGCAATATCTGCTAGAATTTCCGTTGAATGTTCTAATCATTGACCCACTTGTCAATTACAAATGTATGCATTAAATATATGTTTAACTTCTTAATAAAAAAAAAAAAATTAAATCCACACCTGCTGTTCTAGAGACTGACAAGAGTGTTTCGGCCTACCTGGGACCCATTTGTTTCCGACAAGTGGTGGCCTTCTAACTTTGAAAAAACATGGCTAGCAGAAACCACACGGAATTTACTTCCTCACTTGCCAGCCTTCGAAAAGGATCTTCTCTTATATTATTTTAGTGCATATTATTTTAGTGAATATAATTAGATGGATAAATTTGTCTAAAAAATTTGCTCTTAAAAAAATATGAAGAAATATTATCCTCCTAAATGCACTAAATGAATATTTTCTATTTCAAATGAAATGAAGAGTATTCTTTTCCCATTTCAAGAGCTCATGAACCGTTGAAGAATAGGATCACTGAGTTTCCAATAGCATGCCAAATGCTTACTTACGAGGATACGAAATTGATTATTAATTTAATCATTTTTTTAACGTATCACTAATAATTATCAAGACATAATCAGGCTGCATCATCGGTGAAGTGGGGTCTTAAGCAAGAAACTCTAACGTGTACGTCGTGCGACCCAGCAGTTCTAGAGAATGTTCCGTGAGGTGGCGGGGGTCTTAACTTTGAAAAGATCTTGTGGTACCCAAAAGTGTAAGATCAAATGTTGACAATTTCGACCATATGTTGCTTCGATCGTTAACGACAAAATTGCGTGTCTAAGGATGAGTTGTGTAACACGTACGCATACAACTGCCACAAAAGGTAATAAAAGCAACCTTCATCAATTCAAAAAAGTAAATACATTTTTTTCATTTTTTAAACCTCTTCAATTTAAATAGATGCTTAATTGATATTAGGGAAATTGTATATAAAATCCTTAGGTAAACACGCCTTTTTTAAAAACTCCCTCGGTTTTTTTTTTCGAAAATTTACTCCTTGGGTCACTCGAAATTACTAGAAACTCCATACCGTTAAATTTTGGTAACTGCCGTTATTTGAATGAAACGAACCGTTTCACTTAAGTCCACCTACGTGGAATTTTTGTATCCTACGTGTTCACATTGGACACGTAGGATATAAAACTCACCGTTTTGGACCATCCAAAACGGTGCGTTTTATATAACTTGAGGGGTTTATTTTCGAAACCCATTCGGACCATACGGACCATACGAAACCCACCCGATAGAAGCAGCGGCGAGCCACCGACGCAGCAGACGCCACCGACCCAGACTCCGCCGGCGACAGAACCACCGGAGACGGAACCCACCGGCGACAGAGGCCACCGGCGACAGTACCCACCGTTTGGACCATCAATTTCGGCGTCACTTTTCCGGCTAGGTTTCCGTCGATTCACAATATTTTGAATCCGAAAAATCTGGTTTCGACGAAGGTATTTTCCGAAATTTCTCTATGGGTTTTGTTGATTGACTGAAATGGAAGCCTTTAATAGTTGTGTTTTGAATTTTCTTGTTGTGTTGGAAGATTTTGGTCGAAACCCCATCCCCAACCAATTTTTGTCCAACATCTGTCGAATATTCCACTTTTGAGCCAATATTATTGTTGATTGGCAGTGGGTGTGGTCCACCTTGGTTGTGGTCCTGGAAAGAGACTGATTTTTTTCGTGTGCACTGTATGGTCCTGGAAAGAGACTGATTTTGTCGTGTTAGGCAGAAGGGATTCTACCAATTTTTTTATGTGGGGCTTAATTTCCTTCCATTTAATGTACAACTCAACTTGCCCAATATACTGTTAAAAAACAGAAAAAAAAGCTTTAGCTCACTCAATTTTTCTCTCAACATTTGGTGAAGTTCAGTAATTTTGAATGGTTACTCTAATTGCAATGGAAAAAGTGAAAGAACTTTATGGATTAGATTATGATTAACGTTGTATCATTTACAATTAACCGCTAATCGGCATATCGGTTATGGTTGCGGTTATTTAAAAATGAATAACCGCTTAAATTGGTTGCAATTTCGATTATGAGGGAAATACCTACAACCGTACATTCCTATTGTACATTATTTACGTCTTTTCTTTTCTACTAACTTATATATCGAAATTGTTTTTCATGAGCTTACACCGACAAACTTTTTTGCTTACATCTCCATACCTTGCATGTTATCGCATCTCCATCAGTTTGGAGCCAAAGAAAAAAATACCTTGCATGTTATACTATTTACTTTCTTTAAATATTATTTTGTGTGAGAAAAAGTAAAAAAAAGATGAGGAGAGAGTGAGAGTAAAATAAAGAAAGTGAGAGAGAACAAATAATAACCAAAGTTTATAGTGTGAATAGTGAATAAACTAATCAGCCTATTTAAAGCATCTCCAAAAGAGTAGCCAAATGACTTAAAATAGTCAGATTTGACTATTTTGAGTCATTTTTGGTTTCCAACCGAATAGCTAAGTTGCAGATTTTTCACCTAGTGTGAACAGTGAATAGGTTTTCACGCACTAGATAATAAACAATGGACGAAAAATCAATGGGTTCCTTTGTTTATTGATATTCCTGTTTCTCTTGTATTCCTTTTTTTTTTTAGATATTTCCATTTAGTTTCATTTTTTTTGCTTTGGTCGGTTGTTTTATGTTGCTTTGTTTTTCTGATACTTATTGTTGATCACACTCATGGCTTTGTATTTGCTAGTTTACATGGTCCTCTATTGATTACACGTTTTTATTTTTTATTTTTAAATGCTTGAGAATAACTTCATGATTTCAATGGCAATTGAATACTTGAAATTGATTCCATATTTTTCAATATAATATTTGGGAAGAATAATTTAATGACTTCAATGTCAACGTATACTTAAAAAAAAAAGAATATAACATTTAAATGCAAGGATATAAGAATGAGAAATAATATTTAAATGCAAGTAGTGAAAGAAATAGATAATTTGTTGGAGAGATCATAGAGAAAAAGTAGTAGCTAAAGTAGATAGTGTAATTTTTCGGTAGGTATTCGGACTATTATTGATGGAGATGCTCTTAGACACTAAATGAGAAAAAGTTAAGTTAGAATAGGTTGAATGAAATTTCCTCCCAATTAGTTTGGAAGAAATTTGTCTCATTTTAAAAGTGGCTCTTTAAATTTGATAAAATAAATTTTTCTTCTCTAATTTAACTTTTATTTAAATAGTCTATTGTAAACGCTCTTTTACATCATGTAAATATCGCATTCTCTTAATATTTAGCAATCATGATGGACATGTATCAGCTTAAGTTGGGCATCTTGAGTCCAAAACATGCACGTAATCTATTTCATGCAATAGATAGATATTATTGTTTTTGTGTTTTCTTGTATGGACAAACATTTTTTCTTACACTCTTTTATATTTTTCTTACACTTTTTTATATGTTTACAGATATGGCTGTCAATATAATCATGCACCACGGTGGGACAATGACCCATACCCCATTTAAATACATTGGTGGCGACGTCCATGAAGTGAAAGGCTATGATGTTGACTATTTTAGTATGTGGGAAGTGAAAGAGTTGGTTCGTGACTTAGGATACATGAGCGACTTTAGATGTTGGTATAATGTCGGTGATAGTCCACATAATCAAGTGATATCTTTAAATAGTGATGCAGACGTTGTAGATTTTGTAAATATTATGGCTGAGTACAGATCACAAGATGTTCATTTATATGTTGAGCATATGGTGGACAGTGCTATAATGGTAGAGGAGCATTTATTTCTTGAAGCTGTTGAAAGACAACATGGAGAAGGTGGTGGCGGGGTGGGTGAGATACCTAGTACTGCTCGGCATGATGGAGATGGAGAAGGTGGTGGTGGGGTGGGTGAGATACCTACGGCTCCCCGTCATGATGTAGATGCAGAAGGTGGTGGCGGGGTGGGTGAGATACCTAGTCCTCCCCTTCATGACGGAGATGGAGAAGGTGACAGGGTGGATGAAATACCTAGGGCTGAAGGTAGTATACTTATTTCTTATTTGTTAACTTAATTGTTTTTCAAATAATATATCATGACAACACTTAGCCTTCCCTTCCCGAATGACTAACAACAAATTTGATTGTTTCTTTTAGGGATGGAGGACATACCTAATGCTGCACGCCAAGATGGAGATGTACAAGGTCAAGGTGGAGAAGGTGGAAATTCTCAATCAAGACATTTCAAAAGCCCACGAGTTAAAACTAAGGCTGCCCGTTCTATTACGCCATCCAAGAAACCAAGCGGGAAACCGACCACCAGCCGAGGAGGTACATACAAACTGAAATTGAGTTGGATTCTTATTTTATTTATTTTTTTAGAAATAATATTCACCAGCAACTAACTTTATGTTGTCATGATTATTTATGGTTTTTAATTAGTTGATTCTTTTGTTTTTGATTTTTGATTTTAATTTTTGTATATATTTTTTCAGTACGCAGAAGAAGAAGGAGACGGGTTGCTCAACCGGTTTTGCCGGACGAGGAAGACAATCCGAATGTTGGTGCAGACACCGTGCCCGAAACTGGTACAAAAAAAAAGGACGTGGTGGTAGGCCACGGAAGAAGAAAGTGGAAGAGGATATTGATGAAGTTATCAAGGAGTTGTTGACTGACTTCGAAGCAACTGATGGCGAGGATGAGGACCTTTTCTATGATGCTGCTGAGGTCAATAAAGAGAAGGATGGGACGTCCAAATGGTGGGAAAAAGTTGACATTAACATAGGTGAGAAAGGAGCCGATTTGGGGGATGAGGAATCTGATGATGAAAGTGATGGTCTTGCAAGTTTGCAAGAAAGTGACGCTGGCGAGGTTGGAAAAAAAAGGAAGCGGTATAGACAGTTCAATCTGAAGCATGACTTGAAGATTCCAGTGACGTTTGAGCTTGGGGATCAATTTGCAGATTCAGGTTCATTCAAGAAGGCACTGAAGACGCATGCTGTGCAGAAAGGGTTTGATTACAACTACAAGCACAATGACACGAGTAGGGTGAGTGCAGTCTGTAAATTAGGGCATTGCTCATGGAGGATTCATGCCTCTACTGATGCTACCAGGACTTGTTTTCAAATTAAGACGTACTACCCGGTTCATATTTGTGGTAATCAATACGAAAACTCCAGATGCGATGTTGAGTATCTTGTTCGTACTTATAAGAGGGACTTCAAGGATGACCCCACGTGGACACCATATGCATTGAAACAGAGGGTGAAGAGAGACCTTAACGTCGATGTTCCTATTGATCGTTGCTATAGAGCGAAGAAGGAGGCATTACATCAAATTTTTGGTAGGCACTCTAAGCAATATCGCCTCACACGGCGATATGCAATGGCAATACTCAGCACCAACCCTGGTAGTAGTGCTTTTGTACACAGAGATGGAGCATTCTTTCAGAGGATGTATATTTGTCTTGATGCATGCAAGAAGGGGTTCATACATGGGTGTCGGCCCATAATTTGTTTAGATGCTTGTCATCTGAAGGGGGACTATGGGGGGCAATTGTTGTGTGCCATAGGCAAGGATGGCAACGACGATATGTTCCCCATTGCAATTGCTGTGGCCGAGGCAGAGACAAGAGATTCATGGCAGTGGTTTATTGCCATTTTATTTGAGGACTTATGCGGGCCAGATGGCGGACTTGGTTGGACTATAATGTCTGACAGACAGAAGGTATTTGGTGTAAAATACTATTTATGTTCTTATTGTATTATTTTATTCCTTTATGTTATTACATATAATTTAACATAAATTTATGTGTGTAGGGGCTTGGAATTGCGGTTGAGGCTGTGTTGCCACACGCTGAGCATCGCTTTTGTGTTCGGCACCTACATGCGAACCTCAAAGCGAAAGGCTACACAGGGAAAGCTATGAAGGATGAGTTGTGGGGGGCTGCACGTGCCTCCAATGTTTATGCGTTTGACCATCACATGCGGAATATAATGTCAATGGAGAAAGGTGCACACGATTACCTTAGTGGTGTACCTAAAGCATCATGGTCCAGACATGCTTTCAACTGCCAAACCAAAAGTGATATGTTATTAAACAACTTGGCTGAGAGCTTTAACGCGTGGATTAAGGAAGCTAGGATTAAGCCTATACTGACTATGCTTGAAGAAATTCGTCTGCAAATAATGGCACGCTTCCAGCAGAAAAGGAATGGAATCCGGTCGACGCACTACACAATATGCCCAAAGATCCAGAAAAAATTGGAGAGGTCAAAAAGCGATGCAAGGAATTGTATTAGTCGGTGGCAGAATGAGTTGGAGTTTGAGATCGAGCACATATACGAGCCACGGCGTTTAGTCCGGTTAGATCATCTCACATGCACATGTGGAAGATGGCAGGTGAGTGGGATCCCTTGCTCACATGCTTGTGCTGCAATTTACATGCATAAACAAAAACCAGAGGATTATTTGGATGATTATTACAAGATGGACAAGTATATGCAAGGATATGCAGCTCGAGTGTATGGCATGGAAGGTCCACAGACATGGCCAGCTGATGATCCATGCGATGAAATCCAGCCACCTATCATTAGAAGGGCTCCTGGTCGACCAAAGATTAGTAGGCGAAAAGCTGTAGATGAGCCGACTAACCCCTACAAGCTAACCCGTAGTGGATATATCGTTAAATGTGGAAATTGTGGGGGTTTAGGGCATAATTATAAAGGTTGTCATTTACCTTTGAACCCGGATCGGAAGAGGTGGAAACCAAAGAAATATAAGCCGAAAAAAGATGCTGCTCAAGCACAAGTAAAACAATTCCAACATTTGTTAACTTAATTATTATTGTACAAGTAATATAATAATTATTAAATTTTGTAGGTAGATCTTGTTGGATTGTCTCTCTGATTCTGATTGGGTGTTGGAAATTTTGTGTAGATTTTTGTAAGTTTTTGGTTTGGCAATGGAACTGATTTAGTTGTTGTTTTGGCCAAATTTAGTGGAATGTTCTCATGCTGAAATTTATGGACATTGTTTTGATGTTCTGATTTGTGTTTAACAGATTATGGTTTAGTTTTGGGTTGGTTTCCGATTTTTGTTTTATGGCTAAAATGAAGTTTTAGTTCTTGGTCCATACCGATTGGGGAGAGTTGAACACAAATTTGTGGGTTGATTTCTTGGATATTTGTAGACATTGGCTGAAACTGAAAAAGCTAAAGTAACGGATTTCTGGGGTTATTTCTGGTGGAGTTTTCGATGGAAAATGGGTGTTTTGATTGAATTGTTTGGTGGTTTGAGGATGTTTCCCTTGATTAAGGCATGATATCTCTTATTGTTTTGTGAGTGATGAAGTGTTGTTACTTGATTGGATAAATTATTACAAGTTGGATTGTGAAGATGAAAAATAATTCTTGTTATTGGTTGTTGAAGGGTGTATCTTAAGAATGCTTGGTTATATTGGTTTGTTGTGGTACATAGATGAAGCTATGGAAGCTACATGTGGAATAGAAATTACTTGAAATAAAGGGTTGTTTTGGCTATTAGAATTAGAAAATATTTTTGAGTTTTTTAAACATGCTCATTGGGTTACTAAGGTTGCTGTATTTTGAGTTACTTACATGGGTATATTCTAGACAGCTTTACTGTTGAGTTAAACTTGATGCTTATGTTGTAGGAAATAGATGTTGACTTATTTACTTGATGTCCATCTATAAGCGAGAATCATGATATCTGAATGTTCTATCAAGTTTACATATGGTGAATAAGCATTTGTCTCATTTTTTTTTTTTTTGTTTTAACACATTTTTTGGATCCGAACATGAACCACAGGCAGAGGCAGAAGTCCCCGGGTCATCACAGCAAAGTGTACGTACACGGCGGGCTACTCAGGCACAGGTAAAATTCAAGTTTTTTTTGTGGTTAAGAAAACTCTTATTTCACGATGATTCCCCCGCGCCCTCCCCCTTTTTTTTTAACGCATTTTTTGGATCCCAACATGAATCATAGGCAGCGGCAGAAGCCCACGAGTCATCACAGCCAACTGTGCGTACACGTAGGGCTACTCAGTCACAGGTAAAATTCAAGTTTTTAAACTCTTATTTTTTTTTTTTTTATTAACAAAACTGTTATTTCCCGATGACTCCATAGCTGCCCACTAATATCTGAATGTTTGCAATTGGTGATTTAATTTAGTAAATTAGTCTGCAGTTTTTTTTTGTACTTAAAAAACTCATATACTTGTGCTTAATTTGTAATATTCACACTGATTTCCGGTTTTTCTTCTTTTTTCTTCTTTTTTTTTTTTTTTTTTTGGTATCTGCAAATAATTATTATTTTTGTTAACGCATCCTTTGGATCCCAACATGAACCACAGGCAGAAGCAACAGCGGAATCATCACATCGTGGTAGTACACGTAGGGCTACACGTGTACTAAGAAGCCGTGGAAGTAGTGCCACGCAATGATCACAAGCTGAAACTTATCAGATCTCTTCATAGTGCCTTTTTCCCGCATACCCATTTTATAATCAAGTGATATGTCGGGTTTTTTTGGTTTTATGTTTGTAATATAAAAACATTTGGGGTATTCATTTTGGGACTTTATGTGCTTGTTAGCTTCAATGTTGTTCATTAAGCATTAAACATGTACTGTTAGTTATTGAATTACATTTTTAAATTTCGTCATGACAATTACCAATTCCAGATTGTATTAGTGGACGGATAAAATTAATTATGCCTGCAAATTATATTGTAGGGTTCAATATTTCAGACTTAAGAGCAACATACAAATAATCATAAATTGCCGCATACAAATAAAACTAATGCATGGAAATAGTTGTTCCATAAAAGTAATCAGCCGACCTGATAATTACGAACAACCTGATAATTACGAACAAGCAGGATTTTTACGTAATTGTTACATAGAAGACATAACCATATATCCACGTGGACAACATAGGTAAGTAAACAATATCCTTGACAACAACAAAACAGATAGTCCATTTCACTGATAATAATCTAATTGCCTCATTCCCATGCCTCAATGCCCCATCAACCTTAGACAAATCAACAGTACACAAATCACCAACAAAAAAACCAACAAATATGTTTGGATCTTTAGTTTGCCCCTAAGTAATGACACTTCACATTTCAGGGAATGAACTTGTTTATACAGCGCAGGTAGGACCTCCCTTCCGCGAGCACAGGTTTCTTTGTCATACCATTGGAAAAAAGGACATTGGCCAGCTTTCTGTAATTACACAAAAAAAAATCTGATAATTACGAACAAGCACAAAGTAATAACTATTTCGTAAAACCAAATTATCCAAATTCAAATACCTTTTTACGGTCATACATAGCACACCCATAGAATCGCCTCCCAGGATTTTTTATAGTAGTGGATGTTATAATTGGGCTTGTAAGTCCGCACCTACACTGCACAGGTTCCATATCCTCTTTCACCGATGATGTCATAGATGCCGACGACATTGACTGCTCATTCTACGGTGAAACCCACAATTATTAGAAGTAATCACAATTCCCTAATGGGTTTCACTAATTAAAATTCACAAACCTTTTTCATCTTTCCATCGTAGAATTCGCTTTCATTGTCTCCTATCCCGAAATCTTTCTTCCTCCTGTTCATCTTATAATATGAACCTAACAATATATAACTGACATGTGAGAGAATAATCAAGCTCATAAAAGAAAAATAAAATCAAGCTTGCCAAAAGATTATTCTCACTTCAATTTGTAATCTAAACAATACTGGGAAAAATAATGTACCCTAAACCCTAACCGATAGATAATCACATTGTTTAAAATGTGATTCCCCTACAGAAATAGTACTGCTCAATTTGTAATCTAAACAATACTAAGTTGTTAGTGTAGTAGCTAGAGATGGTATATGAGCATAGAGGGCTCCCTACAAACATGCAAATATGCAGTGTAATCAAGCATGCAATAAGAAGAAATTAGCCATAGCATCCAACCACATATATCATACTGCTCAATTGTAGAATGATGAAACTTCCCTAAAAAAATTTACAAAGTCATTAAAACCCAACCAACCACAATCTATCATATCCCAACAATAATACCACTTTTTTCTCCATTGAAAAATATTTTTCTTCCAAATGTTAATACTAATATGATTAACATTTCTTTCAGTAATTGACCTTTCTTCTCATCAACTAAAAAAGGTGGCAACAATATTGGAGGACCTAAAAACAAAGACATGCATAGAAAAGTATGGCAAGTATGGCATGAACTATTAGGTAAAAAAAAAAAAATTCAAAAAATACTGCTCAATTGTAGAATGATGAAACTGGCGTAAACTATGCACAAAGAATTCCTATTTTCATGTCCTCGGCAATCCACCATTTGAGTAGAGAAGCAACAAAATAAAATAAATAATTATACAGATGAAACAATCCCCCTTGACCAACTTGCCAGTGCACACGAAAAAAACCAGTCTCTTTCCAGGACCACAACCAAGGTGGACCACACCCACTGCCAATCAACAATAATATTGGCTCAAAAGTGGAATATTCGACAGATGTTGGACAAAAAATGGTTGGGGATGGGGTTT